>NW_016812251.1:178481-184436 GCF_001698545.2 Rhinopithecus bieti | reverse complement strand
TTTTTTTTTTTTTTGAGGCAGAGTCTTGCTCTTTTGCCCAGGTTGGAGTGCAGTGGGACAATCTTGGCTCACTGCGACCTCCACCTCCTGGACTCAAGCAATCCTGCCATCTCACCCTGTGGGTAGCTGGGACTGTAGGTGTGTACCACCATGCCCAGCTAATTTTTGTATTTTTAACAGAGACAGTCTTTCACTATGTTGGTCAGGCTGGTCTCAAACTCCTGACCTCAAGTGATCCCTCTTCCTCAGCCTTTCAAAGTACTGAGATTACAGACATGAGTCACTGCAACTGGCTGTCCTCAGCATCTTTATGAAAATGCACTGAGTAGGCATCAGTTGGGCACAGTGCTGAGCAAGGCACTAACAATAACAATAAGGAATTATAAGATTTCTATCTGGCGTTATAAAGAAGGAAATGTTATTAAAAGGAGGAAAATATGTGATATGTGTTTTCATCTGTATTAGCATAGACTATGTCTCAGAGCACATATATGAAACCGGTGCCTCTGGAGAGGGATATTGGGTGGGTAAGGCATAGGATGGCAGGGAGATTCCCTGTATATCCTTTTGTGTGTTTTGTATTTTGTACCATGTAAATATGTTCCCCCATAATATTTTTTGGTTTTTTAAAAAAGTCTGTGTCATTTCCTTTAATTCTTACAATAATGCCACGAGGAATGTATTGTTAATATCTCCTTTACCATGGGAGCTGTTTGATTAGGGTTCTTCCCACTTTAAGCTTATATCAAGGTTGGTTAAACTCATGGAAAAACATCAGAAGTCCTATCCAGGGTTAGACCAATAGTCCAGGGTCTCCAATATTGGGATTTGTAGATCAAAATTGGACAAATTTATAGGGATATGACAGCTATATATGGTTTAAGGCCCGTTCAGTGGGGACTCCTTCTGCCTAGACTACATCTGCCTGCCCCAGGCATCCTGAGAGTTGCATTGGACTAGGATTATCTTGAGTCTAACCTGGCCCCTTAGGCCTCATTCCTAAAGAGTTGATGATGATACATTTTATGGCACAGCTGCTCATGTTGACCAAATCCACAAAAATAATCCGAAATCCCCTGAAGGGAGGTGGGACAATGATGAAATGGAGTATATAAATCCTTTACAGAAAGTGATTCAGGTCTTATGTTATTCTGCACTGGAATTTCCCAGTGGGCTTTGCTCACTCCTTGCCTTCTTCCCATTCTCTTCCTGCTTGAGTCCTCCATATCTTATTTTCCTTCCTTGACTAATAGCCAGGCTATACCCTCCAGGAACCCCAGAGCACAGATCCCTGTAATATTTCTGTCCTGTGGCCGTCCACTAACATTTGGCTTCATAAAATGTTAGTGACATATTACTGTGATACAGGTTTCCAAAACACACAATTTGCTGATGCTAGGAGTGGACTCTTCGGTGGTAAGAGCACAGTCTAAATGTCTTACCTCTGTTTGGAGTGCCCTTTGGATCTTTCTCTTAGATTCCTTTTTTTTTTTTTTGGAGTTGGAGTCTCACTCTGTTGTCCAGGCTAGAGTGCATGATCTTGAGTCATTGCAGCCTCCGCATCCTGGGTTCAAGTGATTCTTGTGCCTCAGCCTCCCGAGTAGCTGGAATTACAGGCACATGCTACCAAGCCTGGCTAGTTTTTGTATTTTTAGTAGAGATGGGGTTTCGCCATGTTGGCCAGACTGGTCTCGAACTCCCGACCTCAGGTGAGGAAACTGAGAACCAGCGAGGTGAAGTGCTGTTCCTCAAGAGTAAGGATAGAATCCTATTCATTGTGATACTTCCAGCACCTAGTACAGTGCCAGGTGCCTAGTGGGTGCTCAATAAATATTTGTCAAATGTAAAAATTTGTTCCTTATTGTACATAGTATACTGCTTTGCATGCCAATACACTTTTAAATTGAAAGTATTTGACCAAGGTCGAATGCAGCCAAAGGGTGGCAGGGCTGGAAACAGACCACAGATGTGTGGCCATCCTGAAAAGGGCTCTCATTACCACACTGGAACTGTGCCTCTGGAAATGCCTACAATCATCTAGCTCCCTTGAGTTTGGGTTTTTTTTTTTTTTTTTGATGGGGTCTTGCTCTGTCGCCCAGGCTGGAGTGCAGTGGCGTGATCTTGGCTCACTGCAATGCCATGTTGTCCAGGCTGCAGTGCAGTGGCACAATCACAGCTCACTGCAGCCTCAACCTCCTGGGCTCAAGTGATCCTCCCATCTAGGCCTCCCAAATAACTGGGACCAAAGGTGCACACCACCACACCCAGCTAATTTTTTTTTTTTTAATTTTAGTAGAGATGAGGTCTCACTATGTTGCCCAGGCTGGCCCCCTTGACGTTGAATGCAGTTTAATAATGGAGATTTCTGTACCTACATCCTTTTCTTAGCCCACTGCCTTATCCTAGAAAGGAATGATAATTGGATTTGAATGTGCATGGCCAACTTTCAATTAACCCTAGAACTAGAAAGAAGCAATGATGCGAATAATCCAAGAGTCACTGTGTTTGGCCAGTGCTGTTCCTACCTGGTAGTAGCTGACTGACTTATTTTCCTAAAGAAAGTTTGCTTAGGAGAGTATTAAAAATCCATTAACCTTCCTTGAGTTTACATTAGCCAGACAGTGGCAGGAGGCCAGGGGAAGGACAAAGCATTGTTCAGAGCCAATAAGTGAACATACAAGTAACTATGAAGTAATTATAGCTCTAACCACGAAGACAAAGGTCAAAGAAATAGTGATTCTTCCCATTATGATAAACGATGTTATGTAATATAAGAATGTTAGAATGTTCCAAAAATGAGAAAGATTCTTAGCATTCTAGGTGCAAAAGGTTAAATACTTGATGTTCTTGTCAGAGATCTTTTAGTTGCAAGGAAGAGAACCCCAACTAGCTCAAGAGTGAGGAGTTTATCATCTTTACAAGCACCTAGAAGTAAACTAAGTATAGCCATGGTCAAATGGGCGAGAATGCCTTATTAGGAACCAAAGCTACCCCTTGGTCTCTCAGGACCCACCCTTCTCTAATCCCTTTTCCTGCATCTGCTTCATTCTCCTGTTATTTCCAATTCATTCTTTTAGTGTTCCAGTGTTCCAAAAGAGAAAATGTGATTGGCCCAGCTAGGAAGAGATGTCATTCTTGAGCCAAACATTAAAGATGCATACTATAGTCCGGGTGTGGTGGCTCGCGCCTATAATCCCAGCACTTTGGGAGGCCGAGGCGGATGGATCACTTGAGGTCAGGAGTTTGAGACCGGCTTGGCCAACATGGTGAAACCCCATCTGTACTAAAAAAAAAAATACAAAAATTAGCCAGATATGGTAGTGTGTGCCTGTAGCCCCTGTAGCTACTCTGGAGGCTGAGGCAGGAGAATTGCTTGAACTGGAAAGGCAGAGGTTGCAGTGAGCCCAGATGACACCACTGCATTCCAACCTGGGCAATAGAGCAAGGCTCTGTCTCAAAAAAAAAAAAAAAAAAAAAGTTAAAGACACATACTACAGATAAGGATGGTAGTTTCATCTAAGCCACAGATGATCAAAGCTCTGTCTTTGAGCAGGTGCTAGGGAGGGGAACAGATTCACTTAGAAAAGGATATGGGAGAGGCAATGACTGTCATTTCTTTATTGTAAAAGCAACACACACTTATTTTGAAAAATTTAAACACCAAATATTATGTGTAGAAAGTATGACTCTCAGTTCACCAACTCAGCTATATAGAAATTATAAGTGTTTTCTACAACAAATTAATTTCTAACTTCATGACCCAATTCCCCAATCTGCTGGGCTACAAGGAAATGTCACTTCCTGATGTTTACGCCTTTCCTGGGGCTTATTTCACACTCTTGAGCCCTTTATGGTGCCAAGAGGCCATATAGAAGCCTGAGTGAGAGATAAAGACTACCATAACTTTAGCACATATTTTTTTTTTTTTTTTTTTTTTTTTTTTTTTGAGACAGAGTCTCGCCGTGTCACCCAGGCTGGAGTGCAGTGGTGCGATCTCCGCTCACTGCAAGCTCCGCCTCCCGGGTTCACACCATTCTCCTGCCTCAGCCTCCCGTGTAGCTGGGACTACAGGCGCCCGCCACCGTGCCCAGCTAATTTTGTATTTTAGTAGAGACAGGGTTTCACCGTGTTAGCCAGGATGGTCTCGATCTCCTGACCTCGTGATCTGCCCGTCTCGGCCTCCCAAAGTGCTGGGATTACCGGCATGAGCCACCGCGCCGGCCTTTAGCACATATTTCTATTTATGTACGTATGATATAGTATGTATGGTTCTTTCTTTCTTTTTTTTTTCTTTTGAGATGGAGTCTCGCTCTGTCTGCTAGGCCCCCATGCAGTGGCGCAATCTTGGCTCACTGCAACCTCCGCCTCCTGGATTCAAGCCTCAGCCTCTTAAGTAGCTGGGATTACAGGCACCCGCCATCACGCCTGGTTAATTTTTGTATTTTTTGTAGAGATGGGATTTCACCATGTTGGCCAAGCTGGTCTTGAACTCCTGACCTTGTAATCCATCCACCTTGGCCTCCCGAAGCGGTAGGATTACAGGCGTGAGCCACCGCTCCTGGCTGGTTATTTCTATATATGACCATCATTTTCTTTTCTTTCTTCTTTTCTTTCTTTTTATTTGAGACAGGGTCTTGTTCTGTCGCCCAGGCTGGAGTGCAGTGGCGCAATCACTGCTCACTGCAGCCTCGACATCCCAGGCTCAAGTGATCCTCCCACCTCAGCCTCCCAAGTAGCTGAGACTATACCTGGCTAATTTTTGTATTTTTAGCAGAGACAGGATTTCGCTATGTTGCACAGGCTGGTCTTGAATTTCTGTGTTCAAGAGATCTGCTTGCCTTGGCCCCACAAAGTGTTGGGCTTATAGACATGAGCCATGGCGTCCAGCCTATTTTCTCTCTCTCTTTCTGTGTGTGTGTGTGTGTGTGTGTGTGTGTGTGTGTTTGAGACAGAGTTTCCCTCTTGTTGCCCAGGCTGGAGTGCAATGGCGCAATCTCGGGTCACTGTAAACTCCACCTCCTGGGTTCAAGTGATTCTCCTGCTTCAGCCTCCTGAGTAGCTGGAATTACAGGCATGCGCCACCATGTCCAGCTAATTTTGTATTTTTAGTAGAGAGAGGGTTTCTCCATGTTTGAGAGCTAGTCTCAAACTCCTGACCTTAGGTGATCCGCCCACCTCGGCCTCCCAAACTGCTGGGATTACAAACATGAGCCATCGTGCCCAGCCCAGCCCGACTATTTTCTATATACACACATTTATAATCCTTCAAAACAAAAAAATCAGGGCATGATGTAACCACTATTTTATACATTTTTCAATTGATAGTATATTAGGGGCATCTTTTCATGTGCACCTATAAAGAGCTAATAGTCTATTTTTATTCCATTTTTATTATTTATCTCTTTGAGACAGGATCTCACTCTGTCACCCAGGCTGGAGTGTAGTGGCATAAACACGGCTTACTGAATCCTCGACCTCCCTGGCCCAAGCAATCTTCCCACCTCAGTCCCCCAAGTAGCTGGGACCTCAGACATGTGCCACCACACCTGACTAATTTTTGTGTTTTTTTGTAGAGATGGGGTTTCACCATGTTGCCCAGGCTGGTCTCGAAATTCTGGGCTTAAGCCCAGAATTCTTGCCCCCCTCCAGCCTCCTAAAGTGCTGGAATTATAGGCATGAGCCACGGTGCCCAGCCTATTTTTTATTTTATCAAGTGGAGAAAAAACTAACAAGAATAGGAACAACCCGAATATTATTATTGATAATTTTAATGTGATAGATTTAGAATCTTACATTCTACACAAATATATTTAAAACTTTGTACTTTACACATTGTTTTAAATGCCTAAAGGACATTTAGGAAAACTGGCTAAATGATAAATGTTACTAAATTTCAAAAGGAAAAGAGTTCTTGTAGGACATGTTATTTGACCATAATATATTAAAACTAAAAAA
>NW_016812251.1:161330-178207 GCF_001698545.2 Rhinopithecus bieti | reverse complement strand
AAAAAAAAAAAAAAAAAAAAAAATCTAAACATGTGGATATATTTTGAAAATTCTAGATAATTCTTGGTTTGAGTATGTAAACAAATACTCCTAGCACTATATTAAAGAATAATGTACCATGTTCATAAATACTTTTTTTATTACAGGAATGTAAAATTAGATAAATGTTAAGAAATGTATCAATGCAATTTTTACATTAAATAGATTAAAGAAGAAAAGCCATATTCTAGAGGCTAAGAGGGAATTTGATACAGCCATTCTAAATTTTAAAATCTTGATAAAATAGAAATGGAATGGAACTTCTTTAACACAAAAATGAATATACAAATAAACAAAGACCAGTAAAGCCAGTTCCATTAAAGTCAAGAGTAAGATAATGATGCCCATCACCCTTAATACTTCATGAAGACTATTCTAAAGGGTCTAATCAATGCAGTATGACTATTATTTTTGAGATGGAGTCTCTCTTTGTTGCCCGGGCTGGAGTGCAGTGGTGTAGTCTTGGCTCACTACAACCTCTGCCTCCCAGGTTCAATCATTTCTCCTGCTTCAGCCTCCCGAGTAGCTGGGATTGCAGGTGCGTGCCACCACACCTAGCTAAGTTTTTTGTATTTTTAGTAGAGATGAGGTTTCACCATGTTGGCCAGGCTGGTCTCGAATGCCTGACCTCAAGTGATCCACCCGCCTCGGCCTCCCAAAGTGTTGGATTACAGGCGTGAGCCACCATGCCAGGCCAGTGCAATATGACATATTTTGTAAAGAGAGAAACAGAATGATCATCATTTGCAGATGATAGGATGTTTACCTAGAAAATCTTAGAGAAATTGGCCAACAGAATAATTAGAATTTAAATAATTCAGTCAAATGACCAGATAAAAGGTAAATACATTGAAAAAATAATTTATTCATTAGCAATAACAAATCAGAAAATAAAGTGAAAAATGTGATTCAGAAAGCAAGTAGGTTAATGTATATAAAGCACCTAGCACAGTTCCTGGTAGATGGGAGGTTATTGAAATAAGCTGTAATAATCTTAGTTATTGATTTTATAGATTTTAGGGATGAAATTACTGAGACAAAAGATACAACTATGTTTAAGCTTCTTGATTCATATACTCAAATTATTCTTTTTTTTTTTTTTTTTTAAACTCTGAGACAGAGTTTCGCTTTTGTTGCCCGGACTGGAGTGCAATGGCGTGATCTCAGCTCACTGCAACCTCCGCCTCACTGCAACCTCCGGATCCAGCAATTCTCCTGCCTCAGCCTCCCAAGTAGCTGGAATTACAGGCACCTGCCACCACGCCCAGCTAATTTTTGTATTTTTAGTAGAGATGGGGTTTTGCCACGTTGATCAGGCTGGTCTCAAACTCCTGACCTCAAGTGATCTGTCCACCTTGGCCTCCCAGAGTGCTGGGATTACAGGCATGAGCCACCACACCCGGCCTCTTTTAACTTTTAGTTGAAGTGTAACATGCATATAGATACTTTGGGAGGCTGAGGCAGGCAGATCACTTGAGGTCAGGAGTTCAAGCCCAGCCTGGCCAACAGAGTGAACTCTCATCTCTACTAAAAATACAAAAATTAGCCGGGCATGGTGGCGGGCACCTGTAGTTCCAGCTACTTGGGAGGCTGAGGCAGGAGAATTGCTTCAACCTGGGAGGCAGAGGTTGCAGTGAGCCGAGATCACACCACAACTCTCCAGACTAGGTGACAGAGCAAGACTGTGCCTCAAAAAAGAAAAACAAAACAAAAACCATGTATATAGAGAAATTGTGCATACAGAAAGCTGGTCATCAGTGCACAGATCAAGAAAGAACCTTTACAGCACCCCAAGAGCCCTTCCCATGTCTCCTTCCAATACCTAGCCATCTTCCTCCCCAGAGTGTTTCTGACTTCTAACAACACAGATTAGTTTTGCCTGTTTTGCACTTCATATGAATAGAATCATACATATGTACTCTTTTGTGTTTGGATTCTTTTGCTCAGCATTATGTAGATAATATTCATCCCTCTTTGCTCAGGTGGTTGTAGATTACTCGTATTGCTGTATAGTATTTCAAATGTATAAATAGACCGCAATCTTCCATTCTTCTGTTGATGGGCATTTGGGTAGTTTTGAACTTGGGGCTATTATAGAGTGCTGCTATGAGCACGCTGATACATGTCCTTTGGGGACCGTATGGAACATTTTGAACCCAGCACTGCTAGGGTATCTTGAAGACGAGTGGCTTTTAGCACATTGGCTTATAGTGTTCTGGGCTATAGATACTGGCATATTCATAGTGGGCCCTATCAACAGTGGCAGTGGTATAGCAGCGCCCTTAAATGGCTTCATGAGTAGAGGACATTGAAAAGAGGGAACCAGAGCAAAAAAGGAAGAAAAAGACAGATGCTGTATGAAGGACCATGACTGACAGACTGGTTCACGAGCCTATTGAGACAACCCTGGCATGAACTCCAGGCTACTGGCTACTGATAGGGATATAACTTTAAATTATAGCCACAACCAATAGAGTTCCAGAGACATCTGAGTTGCCCCCTTTTAAAATTTTTATTTTAAGTTCAGGGGTGCATGTGCAGATTATATAGATAAACCCATGTCATGGGGGTTTGTTGTACAGATTATTTCATCACTCAGGTATTAAGCCTAGTACTCATTAGTTATTTGTCCTGACTCTCTCCTCCCACCCCCCACCCTCCCATAGGCCCCAATATCTGTTGTTCCCCTCTATGTGTCCATGTTCCCACTTGTAAGTAGGAACATGCAGTATTTGGTTTTCTGTTGTTCCATTAGTTTGCTAAGGATAATGGCCTCCAGCTCCATCCATTTTCTTGCAAAGCACATGATCTTGTTCTTTTTTATAGCTGCATAGTATTCCATGGTGGATGTGTACCACATTTTCTTTATCTAGTCTACGATTGATGGGCATTGATGTTGATTCCATGTCTTTGCTATTGCGAATAGTGCTTCAGTGAACATATACATGTGCATGTGTCTCTATGATAGAATGATTTCTATCCCTTTGGGCATATACCCAAAAATGGGATTTCTGGGTCAAACGGTAGTTCTTTCTGTCTTTACATCTTTGAGGAATCATCACACTGCTTTCCACAATGTTTGAATTAATAATTTACCCTCCCATCAACAGTGTATGTGTTCCTTTTTCTCCACAACCTCGTCACAATCTGTTATTATTTTGACTTTTTATAATAGCCATTCTGACTGGTGTGAGATGGTATCTCATTGTGGTTTTAATTTCTCTAATGATCTGAACATAGGAACCAGCGAAGATTTCATTATGAAGATGCCAAAAGCAATTGCAACAAAAGCAAAAATTGACAAATGGGATCTAATTAAGCTAAAGAGCTTATGCATAGCAAAAGAAACTATCAATAGCATAAACAGAAAACCTACAGAAAGGGAAAATTGTTTTGCAAACTATGCATCTGACAAAGGTCTAATATGCAGCATCTGTAAGGAACTTAAATAAATGTACAAGAAAAGACAAATAACCCCATTAAAAGTGGGCAAAGGACATGAACAGACACTTCCTCAAAAGAAGAAATACATGTGGCCAACAAGCATATGAGTTCCCCTTTTTTTATATGCTATGAGGGAACTGTGTCTTATTTATTTTTGTGTCCCAGAAGCTAGCACAAAGCCTGACACACAGCCACTGCTAACAAAATATTTGTGGATTTATTTAATAAAAGAGTTGGGAGTAAGTGGAGAATGGAGGGTGGGGAGCATCACACATACATGCAGATGCTTAAAATATGATGATTTCTTCCTGATCTGACCAGACCAAAAATAAAAATAAAACAGAAACAGGATCTGTGCCATGGGTCCTGGCCCTTTTTTGCTTCTGCCAGCATGTGTGAGGAGATGCAGAGACAAATTCCGTGGCAGTTAGAAAGAGAACCGACTGCCAAGATGGAGCGAAGGGAACATTTAACCTTGACTTTCCACAGTCCCGAGGTTCCCAAGATAAAGGGGAACCGGAAATACCAAAGGGTGAGGAGGTATCTAATTGGAAGTCAGATGGGAAGAAGAGGACTTACTTAAAGGTGGGGCTACATGGATCATCCTAAAGACAGAAAAGATCACCCTGAAAATTGTGGGTTTTTTTTTTTTTTAGGAGTAGGGAAAGATATCCTTAAATCAAACACACATGGGAATGCTTGAGGTAGAGAAAAGCAGGTGACCCTGGGGATCAGGGGTTATCCTTTCGGGTAGGCAATATTTCCCTCATCCTTGTAGCCTACCCTCCCTGCCAAGAAACATCCAAGTGCCTCGATGTCATCCCAAAGGCAGCAGCAGCTTATGGATCAGGCACACATCTACATCCGAATACTCTGTGGCAGCCTCTGTAGTTTTAGCCTCCTAATGCTGATCGCCATGTCCCCACTGAACTGGGTACAGTTCCTGGTGATCAAGAATGGCCTTGAGCTCTACGCAGGACTCTGGACCTTATGCAACCATGAGCTGTGCTGGAACCACACACCCAAGCCACCCTGTGAGTGCCACCGAATTAAATGCCACAGGCCCCACACAATTGCAGAGATTTCTGCTCACACAGATTGGCCCTTCATCTTTCTTCCTCCAAGATCTTTCGGCTTTCACCTCTCCAAGTGCAGGATGGATCTGTCTTTGGTATCCTCAGTGTGCCCTTTCTCCCTTCTATTCCAGGTTGTTTTCTGTCCTAAATAATGGGTTATACTCTTTTTACTTGATGGGAAGAACTGTTTTGTTTTGTTTTGTTTTGTTTGTTTGTTTTTAGAGACAGGCTCTTGCTCTATCACCTAGCCGAAGCACAATAGCACTATCATTGCTCACTACAGCCTCCACCTCCAGGGCTCAAGCAATCTTCCCGCTCAATCTCCTGAGAAGGTGGAACTACAGACGTGTGCCACCACTCCTGGCTAATTTTTATTTTTATTTTTTTTTTGGAGAGAAAGTTCTCATTATATTGCCCAGCCTGGTCTCAAAGTCCTGGCCTCAAGTGATCCTCCCAAAGTACTGGGACTATAGGTGTGAGCTACCATACCTGCCCTAGGAATAACTAATTTACAAGGTGTTAGTGCTAAGCAATGTGATTGGTATTCTAATGTGGCTTGCAGAATTAGAAGAGAAGTGATTGATCATAGCTGGAAGATAAAGCAAATATCTTAACCTCTATTAGATTTAACTTTCAAGTTCAGCTTGTTCTTTTCCTAGCAGTGGAATAGAATTTAAATGTATGTTAGATATGTGGTATAACAAATGCCAGCTATGAAGATAATATTATTTATGTCAAATTTTATGTGAATTTAAATAAATCTGAAAGTGCAACACAAAATATTTTAAAATAAGTTTTGGGAGCTAAAATATCATATGCATGAGTTTTCAATCAAACGAAAACTTAGAGGAAAGATATCATTACACTGACAGTTTTCTCATCACCCACAAGACATAAATTTACACAAAGAAAGGGGTATTGTGAAAGAAAACATGTGTGAGTAAAGCAGCTATTCTCACATAAGCAGGGATCCCATCTATTTTCCTCACATAAGCAGGAGGGGAGCACCTCTGCCCAACTCTGAGGTAGAGCATCAGTTATTTGGCCATGGGCTGCGACATTTGAAATTAAGGGACAGTTTCCTGCATGATCTTGAGAAGAAACTAAAATCAAAGGCAGACAGACAATTCAACTGCATAAAATGAAAACCAGAGAAAATATTTGCAACAATTATGAAAGATAAATGTTAATGGCCTTAATATAGTAAAAGGATACACCAAGTATTAAAAGACACAAACTCAAATAAATTATTTTCAATAGACATGCACAAAAGAAGAACTATAACTATCTAATAAACATAGGAAAAATAATTTAACCTCAATCAATCGTTAAAGAAAGGTAAATGAATAACAAGATGTAACTTTTCAACCACCATATTAACAGATTTTTAAATGATGATGCAACTGCTATACACTCCCATACGCGTTCCCGTACATACCATGCAAATTGGTATAATCAAAGCAATATGATTAGGTGCATCCAGAGACTTAAAAATATTCATCTCCTTTGAGTAAATAATTCCATTTCTAGAAATTAATTCCAAGGAAATAACTAGAAATGGATTAAAAGATTTAGGCAAAAAGATAAAACTGCAGTTATCTTTATGTAACTGGGTGCCCACGTTAAAATTTCGGCCTTAAGATTATTATTTAAATCTTTAATAAATTAGGGCTGAGTGTGGTGGCTCAAGCCTGTAATCCCAGTGTTACCAGAAAGGGGTCCTGATCCAGACCCCAGGAGAGGATTCTTAGATCTTGGGCAAGAAAGAATTCGAGATGAGTCCATAGAGTAAAGTGAAAGCAAATTTAAGAAAGTAAAGAAATAAAAGAATGGCTACTCCATAGCAAAAGGAGCCGCCAGGGCTGCTGGTTGCCCATTTTTATGGCTATTTCTTTATTATATGCTAAACAAGGGGTGAGTTATATTCGTAAGTTTTCGGGGAAAGAGGTGGGCAATTCCCGGAACTAAGGGTTCCTCCTCTTTTTAGACCGTATAGCATAAATTCCTGACATTGCCATGGCATTTGTAAACTATCGTGGCACTGGTGGGAGTGTCTTTTAGTATGCTAATGCATTATAATTCACGTATAATAAGCAGTGAGGACGATCAGAGGTCACTTTTGTTGCCATCTTGGTTTTAGTGGGTTTTGGCTGGCTTCTTTACCACAGCCTGTTTTATCAGCAAGGTCTTGATGACCTGTATTTTGCGCTGACCTCCTATCATTCAGTGACTAAGAATGCCTCAACCTCCGGGGAATGCAGCCCAGTAGCTTTCAGCCTTATTTTAACCAGCCCCTATTCAAGATAAAGTTGCTCTGGTTCAAACACCTCTGACATCAGCGCTTCGGAAGGCTGAGGTGGGGGATCGCTTGAGCTTAGGAGTTTGAGACCAGCCTGAGCAACAAGGCGAAACCCTGTCTCTACAAAAAATACAAAAATTAGCTGGGCATGGTAGTGGGCACCTGCAATCCCAGCTACTTGGGAGGCCGAAGTGGGAAAATTGCTTGAGCCTGGGAGGCAGAGGTTGTCGTGAGCTGAGATTAAGCTACTGTACTCCAGCCTGGATGATAGAGTGAGACCCTGTCTCAAAAAAAAAAAAAAAAAAAAAAAAAAAAAAAAAAAAAAAAAAAAAAAAAAAAAAAAATTACTGCATTAGAATCCCGAAATTATGTCACTTAAGCAGTGAATAGGTTATTTCTTGAAGCCCTGGATTCATCTTTATGCAGATAAAGAAAATCAAGGAAATCAAGCCGGCCAATCACTCAGATTTTATAGAGTCACTTTGTCACTCATCTTTGTTTATGCTTTGTTTTATCTCTACAGACTGTGATTATTTAAAGTCAACTGAATCCTTAAGGTACACAAGTATAAATCAAGTATCCACCCTATTTTCCATGTTATTATAACTAGTTCTAATTCAAGAGTCAGTAATTAGGCTGCAGTACAGATCTCATAAGAAATTCCCCAAAATGTAATCAAAATTTCCAGACCTCATCTCCCTGTGACAACAATATAATGTTATTATTGCCTGAATACATTATTATTTATTTATTTATTTATTTTTGAGATGGAATCTCATTCTGTCGCCCAGGCTGGAGTGCAGTGGCGTGATCTTGGCTCACTGCAACCTCTGCCTCCCGGGTTCAAGCGATTCTCCTGCCTCAGCCTCCCAAGTAGCTGGGATTACAGGTGTGCGTCACTGCGCCCGGCTAATTTTTGTGTTTTTAGTAGAGATGGGGTTTCACCATGTTAGCTAGGCTGCTCTTTTTTTTTTTTTTTTTTTTTTTGAGACAGAGTCTTGCTCTGTTGCCCAGGCTGGAGTGCAGTGGCGTCATCTCGGCTCACTGCAAGCTCTGCCTCCCAAGTTCACGCCATTCTCCTGCCTCAGCCTCCTGAGTAGCTGGGACTACAGGCGCCCACCACCACGCCCAGCTAATTTTTTTGTATTTTTAGTAGAGACGAGGTTTCACCATGGTAGCCAGGATGGTCTCTATCTTCTGACCTCGTGATCTGCCCCAGCTCAGCCTTCTCAAGTGCTGGGATTACAGGCATGAGCCACTGCACCTGACCTACTAGGGTGGTCTTGAACTCCTGACCTCAGGTGATCTGCCTGCCTCGGCCTCCCAAAGTGCTCGGATTACAGGCATAAGCCACTGCACCTGGCCTCCGAATACATTATTGTTTAATAGTTACTTTCCAATTCAATGACTTCAAACTTTTACCTACTGGATTGCAAGAATTTCATTCCCCTCCCTGACAGTTTCCTTAGTCATTTTCGTAAGTTTCACAGGGGCTATCTCAGGTGTGTTTAAGAATGTGCATGCTCATATTCCTATTCCCTGGGCTCACTTCAGGGTGTTGTGCTTCTGTCTCTGACTTCACCCGGATCTAGATGACTGACAGCCTCTCTGTTGTGGCTGTTGCTAATGGGATGAAGAAGGGATGGGGAGGAAAGGACAGTATCCTTCACTTTTACTGCAAGTCTCAAGTGTAGAACAGACCCTTCTGTTATTTTCCCCTAGCACTGGTGAGATCAGGCTGAAATGTAAAGGATATATTGCACAGAGAGTAGTTTGAACTGTTTTGCAGAGCGTGGGAAAGAAAGGATAAGCCTTTTTGTCAAGTCACTGGGCACCCTAGAGTTAGGAACGTAGGAACCACCATACAGTACACGTTGCCAGGCTGTGTAGGGATGCTTTATTCTGGCACTCCAGCTGGGTTACAAGGGGACCTAAATACTAAGCAGATTTCATAGATACCTCTTCAGGGTCCTAAGTCTCCAACCCAGGATCGTTTCCATTCCAAAACCACCCACTTGGGGCACCTCATCTGAGTCTGGAGAAGTTGTGTATTGCCTTCTCTGCCTTGAAAGCGGTCACAATGGCAGCAGCATGGAAGTTCAGATTTGGCTAAGTAAGTGAGCTGATTCCCCAGCTTGTCTCCAGCAGCACCACTTTCCAAAAGCTCCCTGGCCAAGTTTTACTTCCACAACAGTAGAAGGAGATCCCACCCATTATTTACAAACTGCCAAATGGTGAATGTTCTCATTTCACTGAGATCTGAGGGGATGCCACAGAACACTACTGCTTTCTGGTTGGGTGGTGCCCCCTCCAATCTTGGTAGGGGTTTTACATCTTACCCGATGGTACTCTGAAGTGTAGCATTGCTGACTGACGCTGGGCTGATCCTGAGAACATCTACAAAAATCTTACCAAGTTTTTCAGATGATTTGTGCTTCCTCCTCAAATTGAAAGTGACATCCTTTCTCTTCCCAAGGTATTAGCTTCAGTAAGCTGGGAGAGGTGCCTTGGTATTCTTGTAACTTAAGTTTAACTGCATCAAAGTATATCAGTAAGGAAAACTTCAGAAATGTTTGGATACAGTTGACCCAGACAGGTGACACAGGGGTGTTCATTTTATCTCAGGCACCCCTTTTTCTGGACCAAGGCTTCTTACTGAAACATACAAGCAGGACCTTTTGTAATTAAGATCCTAAGATTTTTGAAACTTTGATGAGTAAACTATTGTAAAAACTGTTGTTTAAAAGCTGAAATCAGCTTTGGTGTTACAGGAGATGGAGGCTTGAAATCAGCTGTTGGACATTTATTTATTTATAGTAATATGAATAAAAAAAACTCTAAAGTTAACCAAATGCAGATGTCTTAGACTCTGAATCTAAGTGTTTAGTTTGTTTATATAATTTGTTGTATATGATTATTCCTAATAGACTTGATTACTTTGGGAAGGTTAGACTCTTCTATGCTGCAAATCTTTAAAGTGTTCCTTTGGAGTTGTGAGGATCTTGTTTAGGTAGTTTTCAGGAGATGAGAAGATAACACAGAGAGAATTGTAAGAAATATATAAAGTTGCAGTCTTCTCCTCATGGTAGAAGAGGAACTGGACTTTATGTGTTAGGCTGGAGTTGGACAGGAAATATCCTTGACAGTGCTCCTTGGTGTTCTGAATATTAAAATCATTTGAATTAGTGTAAGCTAAACAGTGAACTTACTTATAAAGATTCAGAAGAATCGGCCAAGTGTGGTGGCTGAAGCCTGTAATCTCGGCACTTTGGGAGGCTGAGGTGGGCAGATCGCTTGAGCTTAGGAGTTCGAGACCAGCCCAGGCAGCATGGTGAAACCCCACCTCCACCAAAAATACAAAAAATTAGCTGGGTATGATGCTGTGCATCTGTGATCCCAGCTACTCAGGAGGCTGAGGTGGGAGGATTGCTTGAGTCTGGGAGTTGGAGGCTGCAGTGAGTAGAGATCATGCTACTGCACTCAGTCTGGGTTACAGACTGAGACCCCGTCTCAAAGAAAAAGATAAAGAAAAAAAAATGTGGCTCAGAGGAATAACATAGACTCCCAAAGCAGGAAGTTCACTGGACCTTAGGGGATTCCAGGGGATGCTGGGATCTCAGATAAAGAAAATCAAGCCAGCCAGGCACTTAGATTTTCTACAGTCACTTTGTCACTCATCTTTGTTTATGCTTTGTTTTATCTCTACAGCTCAGTTTTTCCTGTTTATTAGTGTGTAAGTGCCTAAAAGGTGATACTCCGGTCAAACTTTACATCTTCTCAGTTCAAGCAAGCAAAAGAGGAAATCCAATTTCCAAGCATAAGAATAAAATTGTCCCAGGATGGGTCAGGTTCCCATGTTTAGTCCAGTTAGCTATAGTCAGAGGGCTACGAAGACAATAGTCCAGGGCTATAGACAAGGGCTGCTAGAGCTCATAGAGGATTGTGGACTAAATACCACAAAGCATGCCTGTTACCCTGGGCTTCATACAGCTCAGTCTGGGCTTATGTTCTGGCTGGCTACATATACTGCTAATTCTGAATAACCCAGTATTCAGAAAATGTGCAGCTTGTGAATTACTATGTTTTAATGTGGCTCACTTGTTGAGGCTACAGAGCAACTTAACCTCTGTGGATAGGAGTGTGGTTTCTTTGAATGGAAATTCCTGCAATTCATCATAGTAGTAAGTGGTAGGTTCTGGAGAACAAAATGAAACAAGGAGGCAGATATTAGACTGGATAAACTTGATACGTAATTTCTGCTCTCTGGGTTACTCAGAAGCTGGACTTGGATTCTTAGGCATATAAGTGGTTAGAGAACTTTCTAACCACTGGGGTGGGGGTGAGCTGGTCCCTGCTACATTGGGACAGAAAAAGAAGCTAAATAAGGAGGCACCTTATAAAGGATACTGAAGATATTCCTGGGTGTCTGGTAGCTCAGAAAAGCTGCAGCTACTTGTAATTATAAGTTACCTTCTAAATCTTCAGTAAAATATTGATGGGGAAGTTGAAGAACCTGTTGCATCTTAGGGATATGGTAGCAAAAAGTAAGGTTGAGCATATCCCTGCTGCTCTTACCAACATCCGGTCCGCAGTGGCAGAGCCAAAGAGAAGACACCTAGAGCCAAAGATGGAAGAAGGAGAGGTGTGGCACTTGGATAAGAGCAACTTGAACAAATATGAGATATGACTTTGGGAGACTCTCAGAATAAAAAAAAAAAAAGTGGGGGAAACACTTTGTGATAGATTCCTGCAGTTTGGTAAATTGGGGCTTGAAATCATCATAATATGGGAATTAAAGTAAATGAGGCTGGGCGAGGTGGCTCAAGTCTTTAATCCCAGCACTTTGAGAGGCCAAGGCAGGCAGATCACCTGAGGTCAGGCATTCAGGACCAGCCTGGACAACATGGTGAAACCCTGTCTTTACTAAAAAAATACAAAAAATTAGCTGGGCATGGTGGCGTGTGCCTCTAATCTCAGCTACTCGGGAAGCTGAGGCAGAAGAATTGCTTGAACCTGGGAGGCAGATGCGGCAGTGAACCAAGATTGCATCACTGCACTCCAGCCTGGGCGACAGAGTGAGACTCTGTCTCAAAAAAAAAAAAAAAAAATAAATAAATAAATAAATAAATAAATAAAGTAAATGTGACTTCATTTTGTAGTATTAGGCTGATAAGGCCTGTAAATGCCAGATACAGCTGAAAGTGAAAAACAAATGGAACTAAACAATGGGCAAATCATTAAGCAAAGTATATTGATATGATAGAATATTTTGTAGCCACTGAAAATAATATTTACAACAGATACCTGGGGAAAATCACATCATATATTGTTGAGGAAAAAACCCACATGATATCTAGTATCGTATCTACTATGCACAGAGGGTAGAAAAATAAAATAAAATATTAACAATGGTTGCCTCTAGGTAGTGAAATTGTGGCTGATTTTTTTCCTGCTTCTTTGTTCTTTTGTAGTGTTTTGAATGCTTATGTTGAATACATATTACTTATTATTTTTAGAACTAGAATTAGAAACAAGAAAAAAGTTTAATCTGTTTTGTCATTGGTGACACGTCTTATAAGCTAGTTTATATCTAAACCAATGCATGCAGAAGTATTTGTATATTATCTTTAGTTTAACAATCATAGTAAAGAAATTCCAAGCAAAAAGGATGTCATGTAGCAAGCTCTGCTCCATCATCCTTTGTTCTTACATCCTTCTCTAAGACTCTGTCTGGCCTTTTTAAGGGAAGTTCCCTCACTGGACTAACCATGCTCTTCCTTTCCTCTTCTTCCTGCAGATTATCTCCAATATTCCAGGGCCTTGTTTCTCATCTCTGTCTTTACCATACTCATTGGCCTTGGCTGGCTCTTCAGCTCTTGGCTCCCTAGTCGAGGAAGCATGACCACCAACTTGGATCTGAAGGTATCCATGCTCAGCTTCATCTCAGGTACAGACCTAGATCAGCAGGGTATTTTACCATGGTAATAGTCAAGGTAACAAATTTTCTCTCTGAAACCCTTATACTCTTTTTATCATCTCTTTGCTCTTCTTCAGTATCACACCAACTTGCCAGCTATCTGCCTTATCTAATTATACAGAACACACCTTCGCTGACTTTACCAGGGTATAGATCCTGTTCTCTCATCTTGGTCAATCCCCAAGTTTTTATCTTTTTGATCCTTGCTATACATATGGCCTCTGGAGGCTGAAGAGCTGGGGGTGGCGGGGAAGGCAGACTGAAGATGCTGATGGGTTGTGACATCTTTTCTTCCGTTCCTAGCTACCTGCTTGCTCCTCTGCCTCAACCTGTTTGTGGCACAGGTTCACTGGCATACTAGGGATGCCATGGAGTCAGATCTCCTATGGACCTATTATCTTAACTGGTGCAGTGACATCTTTTACATGTTTGCTGGTGAGTCACTCCCCTGCTCTATGCTAGAAGGATGGATAGGGAAATCGCTTCTGGAAAGGGAGGTATAATCTAGGAGAAGTAGAAGCACTGACTATTTCTTTTCAGAACATTGATACTTGGAGAGTTAGTGTGGCATAATGAAGAAAGGGTGGATTTTAGAGTCTGAAAACCTAGCATTAATAACATGTTCTATCACAAAGTGAGGCATGGATGAGTTGAGTAACTTGCCCAAGGCCACACAGAAAATAGTGGAACTATGATTTGAATCCAGGAGGTTCAAGCTTTGTCCTAACCAGTTTGAGAAATATTTTAATGCATTTAGAGCACAGGAGGGTAAAGTAACTCCGCTGGGGGAGAGAGGGGTTCACTGAAACGATGTCTTTTGAACTGGTTATTAAAGGAGGAGTAAGAATTTTAAAAGCCAAAAGACCATTGCCTATTGAACCTCACCTCAAATTATTCCCTTCCCCTAGGCATCATCTCTCTTCTCAACTACTTAACTTCCAGATCTCCTGCCCATGATGAAAACGTCACTGTGATTCCAACAGAGAGATCAAGGCTAGGGATTGGTCCAGTGACTACAGTATCACCTGCTAAAGATGAAGAAGAGCCAAGGTCTGAGATGGAATCTCTAAGTGTGAGAGAGAAAAATTTACCAGAGGCAGGACTGTGATGGTGATAGGAAAACCTAACTATAGCTTGTCTTAAAAGCAGGGGAGAAGCTGAGTTGGGAATGATCGCATAAATTCTTGGAAACCCTCCTAATATCATGTCCATATTACTGGAGGAGACAACATTAAAGCTGATGAAATGTCCTTTGCGTGCATTGGATCCAAAATATGTATGATAGTAATAAAGTAAGTAATAACTCACTTAAGAAAAATATTTCTAAAAGAAAACAACAATGTTTAGAGTCATGAGTGAAAGAAACTAGTGAAAGATGCAGTGTGTAGACCAGAGACTTCTTTGGGTATGAGGGATCTCATGGACCAGAAAGGCCCATGGAGAAGAACGTTAATTACTTCTATTTAGAATTTTCTTTATTATGTGTGGCTTTGGGTATACTCAGGATGGAAAGCACTTGGACAAATACTGTTGAATCTGAACTTGATAGCGTTACCAGAAATGGAATAAATATCAATGGATATAAGACCTAGTACTCAAAGGGACTGAGAGGTGCTGGGTAGATTCTAGGGAATCCATGAGGTCCCACTTACTGTGAGGATTGGTAATTTGAAACCTTTACAGTCTATTACGTAAAACCACTGCTTCTCCCTAGGCAGGGAGATACCTTAACCAGGCATCCACAAACTCCCTGGAATTCTATACAAAACTTGTATATGTATTCTTCTGTGAAGAGGGCCAGAGATTCCATCGGATTCTTCCTTCCCCTGCCCCGCCCCAGAAGATAGTTTCATGTAAACTCCATCAAATTCTTGACAGGCCTGTGACCTCTTTGATTCCTTAAGCATCGATTATGTTTTACTGAGCCACATGGGACTAAAGGGCTTCTTTAGCAGATGTATAGATAGATAGATAGATAGATAGATAGATAGATAATAGATTGATAGATGATAGATCGATAGATAGGCCTATCTATATCTATAATATATCTACATCTATATCTATACAAGCTGAAAGATTTTCCGTGTTTTATATATATCCTGTAAAGCTAAGTACGGAGGGAGGAGGTGGTATTTTCGACAATCATATAGGTCTTTTGATGGCTAAAGATCCCTTTCACACTCAGACTAGATTTCACACACAAGGTCCCTGATACTCATTTTGTCTTTCATACCCTTAGTTGCTGCCACTACTACTATATTGGTTGAGATCCATTCTTCTCCCCAAAGCTGGCAATGAAATGGACTATAATGTCCAGCTTCACTCTTGTTGTGTGTAAAGATAAGCCCTTGGGTCCTTTTGGTTTAATTTAGAGATTCACTAGTAACCTTTGCAGAAAACAAAAATAGTAGCCATTGAGCAATTATATAATTCTTATAATCCTGGTCCTGATCAGTAATTCCCAAACATTTCCAGATGGTAACTGGAAGCCCTTTAAGTCAATACTTATGCTTTTATTCCTGTGGGTTGGAGCTTACATACAGCACCCAAATGTATGCACCCACACACAGATACACAAACAGACATATATACACATTTTGATCCTGCCTTAGAAAACCCTTTCTTCATGCCCCTCTTCTGACCAGGTGAGTTTCGTTATGGCAGAATTACTTGTGCCTCCTTACTTCAAGTGGCCTTAGTTCAAAGGCTTTTCAGACTATTCCTGGGCCTTTGTCTGGTTGTAAGAACAGACATGTAGGCTGGGCGCGGTGGCTCAAGCCTGTAATCCCAGCACTTTGGGAGGCCGAGACGGGCGGATCACGAGGTCAGGAGATCGAGACCATCCTGGCTAACACGGTGAAACCCCGTCTCTACTAAAAAATACAAAAAAAAACTAGCCGGGCGAGGTGGCGGGCGCCTGTGGTCCCAGCTACTCCGGAGGCTGAGGCAGGAGAATAGCGTGAACCCGGGAGGCGGAGCTTGCAGTGAGCTGAGATCCGGCCACTGCACTCCAGCCTGGGCGCCAGACCAAGACTCCGTCTCAAAAAAAAAAAAAAAAAAAAGAACAGACATGTAGTCAAAGTCAACTCTCCCTCCTCACATTACCACTCACACAAACTCTAACCTATACATTAACTGGTTAAGTACTCACTGGGTTCACAATCTTTATTTGTAATTTAGTTTGAATACTTTAATTATACGACTAAATTGACAGGATGCTGAACACTGATGACTCTTCAGGAAACAAAAGTTCTAAATGGGGTGAAGAGAAGAAAGTAAGTCTGAGTGAAGGTGGAAGAAGCCAGATAATAAGAAAGTAATGCCAGGTACTACAGTTCACACCTGTAATCCCAGCACTTTGGGAGGCCGAGGCGGGTGGATCACTTGAGGCCAGGAGTTCGAGACCAGCCTGGCCAACATGGTGAGACCCTGTCTCTACTAAAAACACAAAAATTACCCAGGCATGGTGGCACATGCCTGTAATCCCAGCTACTTGGGAGGCTGAGGCAGAAGAATTCCTTGAACCTGAGAGGCTGAGGTTGTAGTGAGCTGGGATTGAGTCACTGCACCCCAGCCTGGGCGACACAGCAAGACCCTGACTCAAAAAAAACAAAAACCTTAGGTGGATTTTCAGTCAGATGGCTCAGTAAATTACGCTTTTGTACACACCCTTTGTTCCATATATATTTTGTAATAGGTTAAGTGGGAAGAGAGAGACGGAGAGAGAGAAGAATAGTCCAGTTAAAATAGATAAACATTTTCATAGACTGGAAAAAAGAAAAAAAGCAATGCTATGATTCAAGCTAAGCCCTAGACTTCATAGGCTGTAAGTCCCAAAGAAAGCATAAGTGAACAGGGAGACAGCTTCTATGGGGTGAAAGGGACTAAAAGTGCTTCTCAAGACATGGACTAAAGCCATCTTCACAACCCTACATGAAAGAGGAGCTCTAGAAAAGAAGCCAAACACTTTGTATCTCAGAATCTTCTCACTATAAAATGTGTATACTACCACAGATTTCTTTCTTTCTTTTTTTTTTTTTTT
>NW_016812251.1:155733-159683 GCF_001698545.2 Rhinopithecus bieti | reverse complement strand
CTGTAATCCCAGCTACTCGGGAGGCCGAGGCAGGAGAATGGCGTAAACCCGGGAGGCGGAGCTTGCAGTGAGCTGAGATCCGGCCACTGCACTCCAGCCTGGGCTTGGAGACTCTGTCTCCAAAAAAAAAAAAAAAAAAAAAAAAAAAAAAAAAAAAAAAAAAAAAAAAAAAAAAGCTCCAAGAACGAGGTTTATATAATAGTATAGCAAAGAAAAAATTGAAAAAATGCCTGTGAATATCAACAATGTATTTTAAAACAAAAAAATGTTTATAATCTGTTTTTTACCAAATATGTGCTATTCATTATTTCTTCCTGTCAATATTTTCAATATTAAAGAATACTATAATGACATAGAAAATGTAAACTACATTGTGGGTTAAAATGATATAATCTACAGTAAAGGTAGTATTGGTATCGAGCTGGTAGAAATGTTCATCTTAATCCACATGATGATATGTCATTATATTTGTAGCATAATGAGTCAAGGTAAATTAATGGATATTTATTTAGATAAATATGTTTATTCTGCTCTCTATATTTCAGTAACTTCTAAGTTTCAATCTTTATTTTCATACTTTATCTTTTATTTGGGAACTATTTGTCAAATGACTGATAAGCCTTGAGTACTAGTTCAAACTTGGTCAGGTTTAGAAAGCTGTTTCAAAGCTCTGAGTGATATGTGAAGATCAATTGGAAGGATGAGTACTTTCGTAGGAAACTCTTTGCCTCATTGGAGATATTATTGGTCTTCAGTGCTAACAGGTCTTTTTTCAGATGCTTTAAATTATTACAGAAAAAAAGCCAAAACAAAACATTGATCTACATGCTGCATGAATGGCTTCCAGTGTTCTTGGAGTTGTGTGGTAGAAGGGTACTGGGGATCTCCCACTTAAAAGTGAATATTAGATTCAATCCTCCATTTCTTAGGAAACCTCATCTTTGGCCATTGTCATACCTGATGTATATGCATTCGTAGTATTAGTTAAATTTTCTTCCCAGAATAAACTTTGAAATATCAGAAGGTGATATTTAACATTGTTTAGAAGAGTGAATAAATCAAAGATGGTAAGTTGTTAAAAAAAAAAAGAAGAAGCTAAACAAAAACTGCTGCCAGCACTAACTAGCTTATTTGGAACTGCAGACCTAAAGAGGGAGAAGGACACAAATGTAACCTTGCTAAACTAAGCAGCCTGCAGGTTCATTAACTGTGTCTGTATATTCCTTGGTAGCATAACAGAACAGGAAATCTAAAATACCACATTATCAGACCTGATTCTTGACCGAGGCCTTTGGCCAATGTAAGGAAACCCCAAAACTACTAGGTATGACAGAATAAGCATAGAGGGAGAAAGAAACAAAAACAAATAAACCAAATGTTTGTGCCTACAAATAGGAATTCCAGACATGTAAAGAAATGTTCAGTCGGGCGTGGTGGCTCATGCCTGTAATTCCAGCACTTTGGGAGGCCAAGGCAAGAGGATTCCTTGAGCCCACTAGTTTGAGACCAGCCCTGACAACATAGTGAGACCCTATCTGTACAAAAACTTAAAAAATTAGCTGGGTGTGGTGGCACACTCCTGTAGTACTAGGAGCTTGGGAAGTCCTGTAGTTTCTGAATCCTTGAGCCTGGGAGGTCGGGGCTCCAGTGACCATGGTCATGCCACTGCACTCCAACCTCGGCGACAGAGCAAGTCTCTGTCTGAAAAAAAAAAAAAGTTCAGAAAAAAAGTAACAAAGTCAATAATCAGAATATGAATTCATTCTAGGTTAATTTGGGGTATAATGTGATAAAGACGAAGTATTCTTAAGATGCACAGATATATGACAGAATCATAAATTTTTTTAAAAAGACCCAAAACCGTGAAACAAAATAGGTAGAAATAAAATAAGAACAGGTTTAAATAAGAACCAACTATAAATAATTACAATGAAAAAGTACTAATTGGAATAAAAAATCCAATAGGATAAAATCTAGATAGCACAAGCAACAAAAAGAGAACTATTTTATTTTTAGATCTGTCTAGAACATTTACAAAACTTGACCAAATACTATATAGTTTCAATAAATGTCAAAGGATATATCAGTCCATGGATCCTGACCATAATGAAATTAAATTAGAACTCAATAATGAGAGTGATTTAAAAAAATACTTGTCCAGACACGGTGGCTCATGCCTGTAATCCCAGCACTTTGGGAGGCGGAGGCATGGATCACTTGAGGCCAGGAGTTTGAGATCAGCCTGGCTAACATGGTGAAACCCATCTCTACTTAAAAGAATAAATAAATAAATAGCTGGGTGCAATGGCAGATGCCTGTAGTCCCAGCTACTTGGGAGGCTGAGGCACAAGAATTGCTTCAGCCTGGGAGGAAGAGTTTGCAGTGAGCTGAGATCATGTCTCTGCACTCCAGCCTGGGTAACAGAACGAGACTGTTTAAAACAAAACAAAACGAAAACAAAAACAAAGCTCTACGTCTTTTAGGACAAAATGATGCTCCCTAAAAAAATTGGGTAAAAAGGAAATCACAACAGAAATGATAAAATATTTAGAACTAAACAACTATGAAAGAATTACTATAACCAAAACCCATAGATGCATTAAAATAAAACAACTAACAAAAATAGTTTAAAATAAATGAGTTATGTGTTCAATTCATGAACCTATAAAAGAATAACTAGAAAAGCCAAAAGAAGGAAGAAAATTTTAAACTAAACTTCGTAAAATATGAAAAAAACCTTAGGTTCAAATGATAGACTAAAATCTAGTTCTTTTGACAAAATTAAATGAAAGGCAAACTACAAGTAAACCTAATTAAGCAAAAAAAAAAAAAAGAGAGAGAGTGAAAGCATGAAAAGGACATAACTAAAGTATATATGTAGGTACGCATATTTACATATACATTACTCGAGCATATTTTATTGTTTAAATCTTCTGTTTCTTTACTACTCTTTGGTGTTTTTTGTTTGTTTGTTTTGAGATGGAGTCTTGCTCTGTCTCCCAGGCTGGAGTGCAGTGGCTTGATCTCGGCTCACTGCAGCCTCTGCCTCCCGGGTTCAAGTGATTCTCCTGCCTCAGCCTCCTGAGTAGCTGGGATTACAGGCACTCACCATCAACCTAGCTAATTTTTGTACTTTTCGTAGAGATGGGGTTTCACCATGTTGGCCAGGCTGGTCTTGAACTCCTGACCTCAAGTGATCTGCCTGCCTCGGCAGTTCAAGGCTACAGTGAGCTATGACTGCATCACTGCACACCAGCCTGGGCAACAGAGCAAGACTCTATCTCAAAAGAAAAAAAAACCGCACATGGTGACCACTTAGTTAAGATTGTGATTGCCAAATATTTGCATTGTAGAGGTACATTTCCCCTTTGGAACTAATAAATATTTAGTGGAGTGATAATTTGATGTCATGTTTCCAAATAACTACTTAATGATGACTTATCGGTGATCCTTGCCTTAATTATGTTGGGGATTATAAAATAATGATTTTCAATTTCTATCATTCCTTCTATATTTATTAGCTGACTTTCTTCTATACAAAAAAAACTACCTCTACTTTTCCCTTTTCACTGATTCTATCTTTTGTTGAGTGTCACTATGGACTCATGGATTTTAAAAAATTCAAAGTGTTAATAATCTATTATTTCCATTATTCTTTTTGATGCTTAGATTTCCTTCGAATTGGCCAGTGAAGGTCGCTAAAGTTTGCTTTTCACATATAGGCCTTTGATCTTTTGGAACTTAAAAACAAAAAGATCACAAAGCAGGGATGAAGTTTCAAGTTTTTTTCCCTATTTAACCAGTTGTATCAGCCCCATTAGGTGAACAATCCGTAGTTCCCTCATTATTTTTTTTTAATGTTTCTTCTGTATTTCTAGGGTTTCTATTCTGTTCTGTTTATGTAATCGTGTACCAATACCACATAATCTTTTTTTTTTTTTTTTTTTTTT
>NW_016812251.1:138423-154631 GCF_001698545.2 Rhinopithecus bieti | reverse complement strand
AAAAAAAAAAAAGTATAAACCTTTTTCTTTGACAATTTAGGAAGTTTGAGTATGTAAAGAATGTTGGAAGTCGTGTTGAATTAACAATTTTTTTTCCTCAGGTGTGGTAATGATGCTGTGGATATGTAGGAGAATGTCATTGTTTTCTGGAAAATATGCTGAAATATTTATCTTTTGTTTTCTTTTTTTGAGACACTGTGTCACTCTGTCGCCCAGGTTGGAGTGCAGTGGCATGAGTTTGGCATACTGCAACTTGTACCTCCTGGGTTCAAGCAATTCTTGCGCCTCATACTCCCAAGAAACTGGAATTACAGGCACTCACCACCATACCAGCTAATTTTTGTATTTTTAGTAGAGACGTGATTTCACCATGTTGGCCAGGCTAGTGTCAAACTCTTGACTTCAAGTGATCTGCCCAAGACAGCTTCCCAAAGTACTGGGAATTACAGGCGTAAGCCGCTGCGCCCGGCCGAGATAAGCTGAAATATTTAGAGGTAAAATACCACAATGCCTACACTCACTTTCGGATGGTTTGTCAAAAGGGAAAAAATACACATAGAGACAGAGAGATAGAGAGAGCGAATGTGTCAAGATGTTAATAGTTGATAAATATAGGTGAGAGGTATAACAGTATTCATTTTACTGTTCAACTTTTCTCTGGGTTTGAAATTCTGCAAAATAAACAAGAATTTTTTGAAGGTAAAAAAATTAGAGAATAATAATAAAACGGTTTTATGAATTTAGGTGTTCTTAAGAGAAACAACCGTTACAAACCACAACAAAAAGTCTTGATAAATTTTACTGTCTTAAAACTTTGGCCGGACGCGGTGGCTCACGCCTGTAATCCCAACACTTTGGGAGGCCCAGGCATGTGGATCACCTGAGGTAAGTTCGAGATCAGCCTGATGAATGTGATGAAACCGTGTCTCTACTAAAACTACAAAAATTAGCCGGGTGTGGTGGTGCGTGCCTGTAGTCCCAGCTCCTTGGGAGGCTGAGACAGGAGAATTCTTGAACCCAGGAGGCGGAGGTTGCACCGAGCCAGGATTATGCCACTGCACTCCAACCTGGGCAACAGAGGGAGACTCCGTATCAAAGCAAAACAAAGAAACGAAATAGAACAAAACACAAAAACCTAAAAATTCTGTACTACAAGATATAACATAAAGCAGTCAAAGAGATAAGCTCACCTGTAAGAAGATATTTACTATATATAACAAACAAAGGATCAGTATCTAGAATATATAAATAAATTCTATGCAAAGAAAAAGGAGGGATGGGGCCAAACTACCCAATAGAAAAATTGGTAAAGGGGTCAGGCATAGTGGCTCTTGCCTGTAATCGAGGCAGTTTGGGAGGCCAAGGCAGGAGGATTGCTTGAGCCCAGGAGTGTGAGACCAGCCTGGAAAACATATTGAGAACTCGTCTCTACAAAAAGTGGAAAAAAAAAAAAAATTAGCCAGATGTGTTGGTACATGCCTGTAGTCTCAGCTACTCAGGAGGCCAAGGTGGGAGGACTGCTTGAGCCCAGGAGGTCAAGGCTGCAGTGAGCTATGATCACACCACTGCACTCCAGCCTGGGTAACAGAGTGAGACCCCAACTCTAAAAAAAAGAGAGAGAGAGAGAGAGAAAAAGAAAGATTGGCAAAGGATCTGCATGATTAATTTACAAAAGGAAATCCAAATGGCTAATAACACAAAAAAGATGTTTGTTCAATTTTACTAGTAATTAGGGAAATAAAAAAACAAAATGTTTAATAAAATTATAATACATATTATGAGATTATTAATATAATGTTATAGTAAAATGTGTAAATACATAATAAAATTATTATTCCATTTAAAAGGCTCACATTATCAGACTTTTTTTTCTTCCCTTATCTTCTGATAAAATAGAATTTTTATACACTGCTGTCAGGAGTACAAACTGGTTAAAAAACATTTTAGGCCAGGCACAGTGGCTCATGCCTGTAATCACAGCACTTTGGGAGGCTGAGGCAGGAGGGTCACTTGAGTTTGGGAGTTCAAGACCAGCCTGGGCAACATAGTGAGACCTCGTCTCTACTAAAAAGAAAAAAGTTAACTGGGCATGGTGGTGCACACCTGTATTCCCAGCTAACTTGGGAGGCTGAAGCAGGTGGATTGCTTGAGCCTAGGAGTTGGATTGCTCCACTGTACTCCATCCTGGGTAACAGAGTAAGACGCTATCTCAAAAACAAAACAAAACAAAACAAAAAAAATTAGAAATTAATTTCTTAATACTTAGTAATCTAGGAGCTGCGTATATCTTATGACTCAGCAATTATATCTCTAGATAGTTTCATTTCCTGCTGTTCTCCCTCTTCCTCATTCTGCTTCAGCCACATTGGCTTCCTTGTGGTTCCTTGATCCTTTCAAGCAAGTGCCCTTCTTAGGGCTTTTTCATTCACTGTTCTCTCCATTAATCTTGATTCTTTACTTTCTTCAGGACTCTGCTTAAGTGTCACCTTTTTGGAAAAGCTTTCCTGACCCACCCTATCTTAAAGATTACTCCATCTTAAAGATTACTCATTCTCTATGCCCTCAACTTGCTTTATGTATTTGATATATATTAATTTACTTTCTGTTTCCCACCCTTCCTGAAGGTAGATTGGATCATTGTTTTTCAATTATTAAAAAAGTTTTTTTGATTGAGATGGTGTCTCACATTTTTGCGCAGGCTGGTCTTGAACTCCTGAGCTCAAGCAGTCGTCCCACCTTGGCTTACCAAAATGCTGGGATTACAGGTGTCAGCCACCACACCTGGCCCATTGTTCTCAATTCATTACTGCCCCATCTCAATATTAGAATTATCCAATCATGCCTATCACCATGTGACTTTGCAAAACCTCCCACTGTCGTTGATGGAATATATTCCTCTGCTCCCTTGATGTTAGGCATAGCATGGCATGGTTTGGCTAATGGAATGTAAGCAGAAGTGACCATGACAATCCTGAGATGAGACCTTAAAAGGCATCATGTATTTCTACTCACCTCTCTTATACTTCTCTCACCCACTGTGGGAAGAACATCTCTCAGGCAGGCAACTGGTTCTAGAATGATGAAGACATATGAAGCAGATGTAAACTTGACCTGAAGATTGGAGTCCAGCCTAGCCCAGCCAAACATAGACAAACATAGCCAAGATCAGCCAAACTTTGTCTGATCTTCAGACCTGAGAGTGAGAAAAATAAATGTCTGTTATCGTATGCCACTGAGAACATTCGAAGTATTTATTGTGCAGCATTGTTGCAGCAATGCAGCTGACTAGTATATACCCTTCTGGAATGTAAACTTCAGAACAGCAAGGTTTTTACAGTTTTGTTCACTGGTATGTACTCAGTGAGTAGAACAGTGTCTAGTATGCATGGGAGTTTAATAAATAATTGTTGAATTAATTAATTAATGCATTTGTGCTAAGGCCATTAAACTACTCGTAATCCCAAAGGACAAGGTAAGAGTTCAAGTGTGCAAAGAAACAGATATAATTGGCTCTGTTATAAATATAGTCCATCAGAAGCTGGCATCAATGTATAGTGAATGCCTCCTGCAATCAAATGAACAAGCAGCTTAAACTGGCAATAGATACATATGAAACCAAAGAATAGTTGATAAGAGGATCAGAAATAGAAGGTCCCAGTAGAATTTCAATAAAATAGATATTTACTCAAATATTACCATCACCTCTGAATTGGAGACTATTCAAAAATAGATGGGCATCAGCTCAGTGTCCCACAGAATAAATGAAATGGGCTAGAGTCATCCATGAGCTGGCTAGTGGCAAAAATAGAAGTCACGGAGGCCTTATAAAAGAGCCCAACATATATAGATAAATCAAGAGAGAAAATGTTGAAGTATTTAGGGAAAAAGTGAGTTTAGGTGTTTTTGAACTATTACAACTTTTCTCTAAGTATGAAATTATTTCGTAATTTTTTGTAACAAGTAAGAAATGGTGGGCCGGGAGTAGTGACTCACACCTGTAATCCCAGCACTTTGGGAGGCTGAGGCAGGCGGATCATAAGGTCAGGAGGTCGAGACCGTCATGGCTAATACAGTGAAACCCTGTCTCTACTAAAAAAATGCAAACAATTACCCGGGCGTGGTGGCAGGCGCCTGTAATCCCAGCTCCTCAGGAGGCCGAGGCAGAGGAATCACTTGAACCTGGGAGGTCGGAGACTGCAGTGAGCCAGGATCGCGCCACTGCACTCCAGCCTAGGTGACAGAGTGAGACTCTGTCTAAAAAAAAAAAAAAAAAAAAAAAAAAAAAAAAAAAAAAAAAAAAAAAATAGTGGCTGGCTGCGGGTGACTCACGCCTGTAATCCCAGTACTTTGGAAGGCAGAGGTGGGTGAATCACCTGAGGTCAGGAGTTCAAGACCAGCCTTGCCAGCATGCCGAAACCCCGTCTCTACTGAAAATACAAAAATCACCCAGGTGTGGTGGAGCATGCCTGTAATTCCAGCTACTCCGGAGGCTGAGACAGGAGAATCACTTGAATCTGGGAGGCAGAGGTTGCAGTGAACTGAGATCACACCCCTGTACTCCAGCCTGGGAGACAGACTGAGACTCAGTCTCAAAAAAAAAAAGAAAGAAAAAGAAAAAAGAAAAGAAATGGTTTGTTCCAGTATTTCCAGAAAGAAATCAAATATGACTAATCCTGAACGTGAGAACTTTTGTGGTCTTGAATGACTTAAGTAGCAATTGTCTAGTTTTTATGTGGGACAATGGAACATATATTGCCAGAATGACCATAGGCAGATTGCTTCCCACCAGAATGACCTCCTCCTGTTTGCTGTTTGTATGTTCTTTACACTGTCCTTTGACATAACTGGAGGTATGGTTGAGGAACTATCATACTGTTTCTCTTGGAAGTTTATCATCTCCCTTAGGTGTTGTGATTAAGAACCACAATAGTTTTGAGCAAGTAGTAGATTCTGCCTCTTTAGCTGAGTGTCCAATGTCCAGATCAATCCTAGACAAAGATTCAAGTACATGTAGGTTGTTTGAAAGCTGCAAATGGAATGCTGTGGGGAGCTGATGCCCCAACTAACATCATCAATAGTTTTTCCTTTTCGTATTTTGATCTCCACCTCAGGATGCTAAGCTGAACGTAAGGTGGGAAAGAGGAGAGGGGAAGTGAGGAAGTGAAAAAAGGAAGAGAAGGCAACCAATAAAGGATGCATTATCAAGCTTGCTTCCGCTATGGTCAATAAGAGCTTAATTCTGCAGAGATAATGGGAGCAACATAAAATCCATGCTTCCGAGTTATACCTCCCACACACAGGGGCAGGGATCTGGTTGAGGGCTACTCAGAGCCAGATATTAATTCCCTAGAACATCTGGGTCAGCTTAGGGAGAGAATCCTTTCCCAGCTCCAGTGGAAGTCTTTAGGAAAACAGATGCAGATGTTGGCTACTGGAAGTCTGCCAGAAAACACGCAAGTGTTAAGGCCCAAAGGATATAGGTAGAGCACTGAAAGCATCTACCACTAGGTCTAAGAAGGTCTACAGGACATACACTGGTGATTAAAGGTACTAATTAGCACTAGGGCCCAGAAAGGCAACTCAAATTAAAGATGCTATATAGGGAGGCTGAGGTGGGCGGATCATGAGGTCAGGAGACCGAGACCATCTTGGCTAACACGGTGAAACCCCACCTCTACTAAAAATACAAAAAATTAGCTGGGCGTGGTGGCAGGCGCCTGTAGTCCTAGCTACTCGGGAGGCTGAGGCAGGAGAATGGCATGAACCTGGGAGGTGGAGCTTGCAGTGAGCTGAGATCGTGCCACTGCACTCCAGCCTGGGTGACAGAGCGAGACTCTGTCTAAAAAAAAAAAAAAAAAAAGATGCTATATAGCTCTCCTCTTGACAAATAGACATCATCTACCTTAGTTGAAACTAGAATGCTGGGCCGGGGCGGTGGGCTCAGCCTGTAAATCCCAGGGGCACTTTGGGAGGCTCGAGGAACGGGCGGATCAACGAGGTCAGGAGATCGAGACCATCCCTGGCTAAACACAGTGAAACCGTCTCTACTAAAAATACAAAAAAAAACTAGCCGGGCGAGGTTGGCGGGCGCCTTGGTAGTCCCGCTACTCGGGGAAGGCATGAGGGGCAGAGGAAATGGCTGAACCCCGGGAAGGCGGAGCTTGGCAGTGAGCTAAGATCTGGCCCACTGCACCTCCAGTCCGGGCGGACAGAAGCGAGGGAACCTCCGCCTCAAAAAAAAAAAAAAAGGAAACTGAATGCTATTACTTAGGACATTGACATTCCATCTGTAACTGCTTTATACATGAAGATTCATCCCGTTTTCTAACACATTATACAATACATGGCCCCAAATACTCCTTTTTCTCATATTGTGTTCAGTCCTGTTATTCTGAGATGAAGAACAGGAGTATGAAATGGGAGAAAGTATGAATGCCGGCTGGATGTGGTGGCTCACACCTGTAATCCCAGCACTTTTGGAGGCTAAGGTGGGCAGATCACTTGAGGCCAGGAGTTTGAGACCAGCCTGGCCAATATGGTGAAGCCCCGTCTCTACTAAAAATACAAAAATTAGCCAGGTGCGGTGGTGCATGCCTGTAATCCTGGTTACTTGGGAGGCTGAGGTGGGAGAATCACTTGAACCTGGAAGGTGAAGCCTGCAGTGAGCCAAGATTGTGCCACTGCACTCCAGCCTGGGTGACAGAGCGAAACCCTGTCTCAAAAAAGAGAAAATATTGATGCCACTTAGGGCATTAAGTTCAGTTTCCATCAGTGATATGCTGGGAAAGAGATGAGCCAGAAAAATGAGAAACTGCCTCCTACCTGAGTAATCACTAAGAAAATCATACCAGGCAAGTCTAGGAAATCTTTGCTACTTCATACAAGGAGGAGGGAGATGGTCTCATTCTTGAGCCATTGATACAGATCTACCAATCTATATACGATGTTGACATCATGTTTACCACCCAGAAATTGGCCCTGGCTTGTTTTATTTTGATCTCATTTCCTTTTCATTCATTAATTTAACAAATATTTTTTGAGTGCTTACAATGGATCTGAGATAAACAAGACAGACTCATGCCCTGTCTTCTGGAACTTGTAATTTATTGGAGGAGGCAGATTATACCACAAACAATTACTTAGTTACAATTTTGTTAAATGCTAAGAAGACAAGTATAGAATACTATGAGTGTGTAATACAGAGATTACTCAATCCATGCTGAAGTGTAATGTCAGGGAAGCCTTCACTGAGGAATATTTAAGATTTGAAGAGTAGAGTTTGGCCAGGAGAAGAAGGAGCAGCTGAAGAATAGCGTTTGCAAGAAGGAGTTTAGGATGTTCCTGATACTAAAAGAAAGCCAGTGTGGCTTGAGAGCAATAGTCACAGACAAGGGTGGCAAAGATGAGGCTGGAAGGATGTGAAGAGCAGACAAGGACAAGATTTTGGAGGATTAGGGTGGCAGAAGATAACATCAATTTTGCTATGCTACATTTTGCCAACATTTGTGGTTGTTAATCCTTTTAAATTTAGCCATTCTAGTGAATATAAAATGGCATCTCATTATGTTTTAATTTGCATTTCCCTGGTGTTTAACGATTTTGAGCACCTTTTCCACACCCATTTGTATAAATTCCTTTGTGTCTTTAATTTGTCTTCTTATTTTTAAAATTAGGTTATATTTTATTATTAATTGTAGAAGTTCTTTATGTATTTTGGATACAAGTTCTTTGTCAGATATGTTTTACAAATCTTTTCTCTCAACTTGTGGCTTGCCTATTCATTTTCTTGATAGTGTCTTTTAATGACCAGAAGTTTTTAAAATTATATTAACCATATCAGTTTCTAGTTACGTGCATTCATCACTATAGATCTGAGTTACTACTTGATGGCACATCTCATCAGATTGAATAACTACTTTTAACATTTCTTGTGGTGGAGGTCTGCTGGCAATGAATTTTCTGTTCTTATGTGTCAGAATGGCTTTATTTCACTTTAATTGTTGAAAGATAATTTCACTGGATGTGGAATTCTGAGTTGACAGTATTTTGTCTTTCGACATTTTAATGATGTCATTCCATTGTTTTCTAGGCTCCATTATTTCCATTGAGAAGTCAGCTGATTTATGTATATATATAAATACACACACACACACACAATTGTTCCTCTGTCACATGTGGCTTTCCTCTGGCTGCTTTCAAGACTTTATCTTTGGTTTCAGCAGTTTGATTACAGTGTGCTTAGGTGTGGTTTTCTTTGTATTCATCCTATTTTGAATTATTTGAGCTTTTTGGATCTGTATGTCAACATCTTTTTATAAAATTTGATCAGTTTTCAGCCATTATTTATTCAAGTATTTTTTTCTGCCTCAATCCTACTCATTCTAGGACTCCTGTTCTACTTGTTATTGTTACTCAATAGGACTCTGATGCTGTTTGTTTTTCTTCTATCTGTTTTTCCTCTCCATTCTTCAGATTGGTCCATTTCTATTAACTTATTTCCAAGTTCACTGACACTTTTTTCCTCACTGCATCCAACCTGCTGTTGAGAACATATAGAGAATTTTTCATTTCATTTCATTTTTTTCTTTTTTTTTTAACTGCTCTTTGTGGAGCAGGGTTAATCCATAGGCCAATTTTAAAATTTTACTTATTGCATTTTTCAATTCCAGAATTTCTATTTAGTTTGTTTTATACTTTCCATATCCATGTTAAGAGGCTGTAACTGTTCATTCATTATTCATTTAGCTTCTAAGTTATTAAAAAATGATAATGGCTGTTTCAAAGTCTTTTACTTGAGTATGGATTTTATTTTCCTGTTTCTTCACAGGTTTAGTGATTTTTTTATTGACTACTGTACATTATGTTTGATACATTGTAACAACCTCTACACTTTCCCATCTTCTGAGGAAGATGAGTTTGCTCTAAAAGACAGCTGACTTGCCTGACCTCATACTCCAAATGTGCCTCCTATACAGTAGGCAACAGGTAAAATCTCACACAATACTTTAAGCTTCCACCTGCTGCTTTTCCATAAGGCTCTGCGGAGTCACCTCCATGGATGTGTAGTTTAGTCATGAGCCAAGAATTTAGTCTGATTTTTATATGCAGATCTTAAAGCTCATCTCCTCTGCAGCCTACTCTTTTCAGGATTTCCCCTAATTTTCTGGATGCTCTACTAGGCTGATATTTTAATTTCCTTCTATTCCTATTTTGTTGAGTGTTTTATCATGAAAGGGTGTTGGAGTTTGTCAAATGCTTTTCTTTCTTTCTTTTTTTTTTTTTGAGATGGAGTCTCGCTCCGTCGCCCAGGCTGGAGTGCAGTGCCTGGATCTCAGCTCACTGCAAGCTCCGCCTCCTGGGTTTACGCCACTCTCCTGCCTCAGCCTCCCGAGTAGCTGGGACTACAGGCACCCGCCACCTCGCCCAGCTAGATTTTTGTATTTTTTTTAGTAGAGCCAGGGTTTCACCGTGTTAGCCAGGATGGTCTTGATCTCCCGACCTCATGATCCGCCCGTCTCGGCCTCCCAAAGTGCTGGGATTACAGGCTTGAGCCACCGCGCCTGGCATCAGATGCTTTTTCTACATCAATCAAGATGGTCATGTGCTTTTTTCATTCGTTCTGTTAATGTGGTGTATTCCTTTGATTGATTTTCATATATGGAAACATCATTGCATTCCAGGAAAAAAACCACATGGCCATGGTGTATAATCCTTTTTTATATGTTACTAAATTCAATTTGCTAGTATTTTGCTGAGGATTTTTATATAAATGCTGATATGGTTTGGATATGTGTCCTCCTTCAAATCTCATGTTGAAATGTGATCCCTAGTGTTGGAGGTGGGGCTGAGCACTATTCCCTTGGTGATGAGTGCGTTCTCACTCAGTTAGTTTACATGAGAGCTGGTTATTTATTTTTTTGTTTATTTAATTTTTTTACTCAGACCATTTATTCTCCAGAATTTTTTATTTGGTTGTTTAAAGGATCCTGGCTCCTCCTCCTCTCTAACTCCCTCTCTCACCATATGATACACCAGCTCCCCCTTTGCCTTCCTAAGGCCTCACCAGAGACAGATATTGGCACCATTCTTCTTGTACAGCCTGCAGAACCATAAGCCAAAATAAACCTCTTTCTTTATAAATTGCCTAGTCTCAGGTATTCCTTTACTGCAACACAAAACAGACTAACAAAAATGCTCATAACACTCTAATCTCTGAGAGTTATAACAAGTTATAACACTCTAATTTGAATTATATCAGCTTAACTTCAATAACATTCAAAAACTCTGCTCCTTTACAGCTCTGTCTCCACTCTTTGGTTGATGATGTCATAAAATTGCATTTTACAGATGTGTATAAACTATATAAACTAACAAGCCTTTTTTTTTTTTCTTTTTTTTAGTGGAGTTTCACTCTGTCACTCAGGCTGGAGTGCAGTGGTGCAATCTCAGCTCACTGCAACCTCTGCCTCCCGGGTTCAAGTGATTCTCCCACCTCAGCCTCCCATGTAGCTGGGATTACAGGTGCCTACCACCATGCCTGCCTAATTTTTGTATTTTTAGTAGAGATGGGGTTTCACCATATTGGCCAGGCTGGTCTCAAACTCCTGATCTTAAGTGATTTTCCCACCATGGCTTCCCAAAGTGCTGGGATTACAGGCATGAGCCACCATGCCTGACCATAAATGAATACTTCTTTTAAATGCACTACTCTCTTAAATTGTGTAGAAAATACAATATGGGGTTGTAAACCAAAGTTACAATAATACTAAAAAGTGTTAGTCTTTTAAAGCATGTAGAAAACACATCATTGTTATAATAATACTAGCTTTTATAATTGCCCATAAATTTACCTTTATTTAGATCTGTATTTGTTCACATGGTTTTGAGTTACTGTTGAGTGTCCTGTCATTTCATCCTGCAGGACTCCCTTGAGTGTGTTTTTCTTATTTTGTCTCACTAGTGATACTTTGAACATTTCTTGCAGGGCAAGTCCAGTGGTAACAGGCTCCCTCAGTTTTTATTCACCTGGAAAGGTCTTCATTTCTGCCTCACTTTTGAAGGACAGTTTTGCTGAATATAGGATTCTTAGTTGACAGACTTTCCCCCGCCTGCCTTTTAGCACTTTGAATATAATGGCCCACTGCCTTCTGACCTTCAAAGGTCCTGATGAGAAATCTTCTAATAATCTTATTGAGGATCCCTTACATGTGATGAGTCACTTTTCTCTTGCTTCTTTAAATATTCTGTCATTGTTTTTGGTTTCCAAAAGCTTAATTATAATGTGTCTCAGTGTGGATCTCTGAGTTCATCTTAGAGTTTTTTGAGCTTCTTGGATGTTTATACTCATGTCTTTCATTTAATTTGGGAAGTTTTCAGCCATTATTTCTTCAAATATTCTCTCTGCCCCAACTCTCTCTCTCTCTCTCCTCTTTCTGAAATTACCATAATACACACTTTTGTTCACTTGATTGTGTCCCACAGGTCCCTTTGGCTCACTTTTCTTCAATCTTTATTATTTCTGTTCCTCAGACTCAATACTTTCCAGACTACAGCAATGGCAGCCAACCTCTTTGTCTGCACCTCTATGATCAGCATCAGTAATCAGCAGTCACAGCTTAGATGCCTAATATTTGAAGGACAGGGACCTTTTTCCCCACCTGGGTTCCCACAAGATGTTTGCAAGGTGCTCTAGGAACACTTGCACAAACTGCGTGCCAAGTGGCTCAGGGGTGGAGGATGGTTACCTGCTATTGTATTCAGGAGCTGAATTTGACCAAATTTAAACTCACTTTAGCATCCAAGACTTCTCCTGGATGTTGCAAGCCTTCAGTAGACTCTAGAGTTTCAAAATAGTTTCATCAGACAAATTCTACCTGTGCCATGGTTGTCAGGTGGCGAGACAGATTCCTGGTGCCTTCTACTTTGTCATCTTCCCAGAATCCTGTATCAAGTAGCTGGGATTTTAATTGGGAATGTATTGAATCTATAAAGTCAGGAAGAACTGACATCTTAATAATATTAAGTCTTCCTATTCAAGAACAAGAAATATCTCTTGATTTATTTAGTTCTCTTTGATTTCTTCCATCAGAGTTTTGTATTTTCCCTCACATAGATTATATGTGTATTTTATTAGATTTATATCAAAGTATTTCATTTTTGGTGGTGCTAATGTAAATGGTACAATGCTTTTAATTTCACATTCTACTAGTTTATTGCTGGTATATTTAGCTGGCATATAGGATAGTGATTGAAATTTTTATATTAACTTTGTATCCTGCAATCTTGCTATAATTGTTTATTAGTTCCAGAAGGTTTTATTTTTTGTCACTTCTTTTGGATTTTTACATAGAAAATCATGTCTTCTGTGAACAAAGACAGTTTTTATTTCTTCTGTCCAAATCTATATAACTTTTATTTCCTTAGCTAAGAGTTCTTGTATAACACTGAAAAGGAGTGGTGAAAGGGAACATTCTGGCCTTGTTCCTGATCTTAGCAAGAAAGCTTCCAGTTTCTTACCTTAAGTATGTTGTTAGTGTCAGGCTTTCTGTAGATGTTCTTTATCAAGTTGAAGACATTCTCCTCTGTTCCTACTTTGCTGAAAGATTTTTTTTTTTTTTTTTTTTTTTTTTTGAGATGGGGCCTCACTTTATTGCTCAGGCTGGAATTCAGTGGCATGATCATGGCTCACTGCAGCCTCGACCTCTTGGGCTCAGGTGATACCTCCTGAGGAGCTGGGACTGTAGGTGCATGCCACCACACCTGGATAATTTTTGGATTTTTTGTAGCGAATTTTCACCGGGTGCGGTGGCTCACGCCTATAATCCCAGCACTTTGGGAGGCTGAGGAGGGTGGATCACCTGAGGTCAGGAGTTCAAGACCAGCCTGGCCAACATGGTGAAACCCCATCTCTATTAAAAACACACAAAATTAGACGGGCATGGTGGCAGGCGCCTGTAGTCCCAGCTACTCAGGGGGCTGAGGCAGGAGAATGGTGTGAACCTGGGGGGTGGAGCTTACAGTGAGCCGAGATCGCACCACTGCACTCCAACCTGGGCAACAGAGCAAGACTCCAACTCAAAAAAAAAAAAAAGAAAGAAAAAAAAAGGAAAGAAAGGAAACAAGGAGACAACAGAGGATAGATAAGACAAGAAGCATTAAAAACATGCCTCTTAGTAACTATGAATTAACAGAGACCAGTTTTAAAGTACGAATTTTCTAAGAGGATAGTTAAAATTTTAATCATATCTTAAATCAGATTATTCAAATCAATCATATAGTGATATATCCAAATATTACTAAGCAGACGCTTTGATAGTTAAGAGAAGGAAGAATAAACTTTGCAAAGGGAAGGTCTACATAGGGAAAGAATTTTGAGAGCTTTCAGGCAGGATGAAGGGGCTAATTACCTGGAGGATAGGGATACTGAAAAGCGTGAAGGAGATTGCTAGTGACAAACTTTACCTCCCTTATAATTTTGCCTAAAACCATGGAGGTATTGGATGTTTGACTGGCTTGAAAACCTGTAACTTTCATTTTCTTTTATTCATACCTGCATTCCCATGCGTTGTATTTAAATAAATATTCTTAAAAAATAAAAACAAAAATGAAATTTCCTCGGCCATTTATATTCCTTCGACTCTAGCCTCTTGTCATAAATGCTTAGTTTTATTATCTCCCTTCTTTTCTCGTCCTCTTTTACTTTTTGGTGCCCCGTTCTTTGATGGAACAAAATCCTATTTCCTTGCATTTTTTTACACATAGCAATTCATGTTTCTCTAGTCCTTACCCCAAAATCAGCTCTGGGGCTATGGAGATTCAAGAGCTCAGGTAATTATTTGAAAACCTTGTGTTTAAAACTCTGGTCATTAGAAAAGATTCATACCCTAGCATTAGAGGAGGGGTTTATTCTGTTATTACATTTTGTCTTTCCAGTGTTTTGCAAAGCTGCTGCACAATTTTTTTTTTCTAAGAGTAGACTGAAAAAAAGACCAAACACATTATTAATTGTGGTAATTTTCTTGCTCATCTTTCTGTACTGGGAAATGACTATAGCTTTTCTGCCTTTAGAGAGGTATTAGCTCCACTGCTCTCTTTAAGCTGTGCTTTTGGATTTGTGCTAGGTGTTGCTGGGTAGCTAAGCTAGTTCAAAGGGGCAGCATATGCAGTAAGATCTGTGGAAGAAGCAGTACTTTCAGGGTGTCAGTTGTTACATTTCCCTCTTCTACCTCACTGCCCTAACTTACCATCAGAACTAAGAAGAAACTTTACTTATATGGATGAACAAAATAATCAACACTCAAAAATCAGAAACTAATTTAAACATTAGCCATATAACCAATTAGAAAATGTAACGATAAAATATATTCAAAATAATAAAGAATAAAACACCCAAGAATAAAAGTAACTGTAGAAGATATATATGAAGAAAACTTTAAAACTTTCCTACAGGACATAACAAAAGACTGATTTCAATAGTGGCATGACACATAATCACTTTCTTTCCTCCTCTATAGCTAGAGATAACTATATGATATATTTTTGTCCAATGAAACAATAGAGTAAACATGTATTTGCTTTGCAAACACTAATAGGCCGGGCGCGGTGGCTCAAGCCTGTAATCCCAGCACTTTGGGAGGCCGAGACGGGCGGATCATGAAGTCAGGAGATCGAGACCATCCTGGCTAAAACAGAGAAACCCCGTCTCTACTAAAAAATACAAAAAAAAAAAACCCAAAAAACTAGCCGGGTGAGGTGGCGGGTGCCTGTAGTCCCAGCTACTTGGGAGGCTGAGGCAGGAGAATGGCGTGAACCCGGGAGGTGGAGCTTGCAGTGAGCTGAAATCCGGCCACTGCACTCCAGCCTGGGCGACAGAGCGAGACCCCATCTCAAAAAAAAAAAAAAAAAGCACTAATAGTGCTGCTCTCAGCTTTTCCTTTTTGTTTTGAGATGGTCTCGTTCTGTCACCCAGGCTGGAGTGCAGTGGTGCTTGATCATGGCTCACTGCAGCCTCAACCTCCTTGGTTCAAGCAATGCTCCTGTCTCAGCCTCCTGATTAGCTGGGACTTCAGGTACATGCCACGATGCCTGGCTTTTTTTTTTTTTTTAGACAGAGGTTCTCTCTTCTTACCCAAGCCGGAGTGCAGTGGTGCGATTTTGGCTCACTGCAACCTCCGCCTCCTGGGTTCAAGTGATTCTCCTGCCTCAGCCTCCCGAGTAGATGGTATTACAGATATGTGCCTCCACACCCGGTTAATTTTGTATTTTTAGTAGAGACGGGGTTTCTCCATGTTGGTCAGGATGGTCTCAAACTCCCGACCTCAGGTGATCCGCCCATCTCAGCCTCCCAAAGTGCTGGGATTATAGGCATGAGCCATCATGCCCGGCCTGCCTGCTAATTTTTAAATTATTTTTTGTAGAGACAGGGTCTCGCTGTGCTATCCAAGCTGGTCTTAAATTCCTAGGGTCAAGTGATTCTCCTGCCTTAGCCTCCCAAATACTGTGATTACAGGTGTGAACCACTGTACCCAGCATCCTCTAGTCTTAAATGCTATTGTGATGGCCAGAGCTGCAACAGTCATCTTGGATATATGAAGCAAAAAGCATGAAGTCAAGAGCCAATATACTGAGGATGGAAGAGCAGAAATACAGAAAAACCTTAAGTCGTCAATGACCGTGTTGAGCAGGGGAAACTGCCAAGAACTACCTATTTCTAGAATTTTTGTTATGTGAGAAAACTAAAGTCGTATTTTCAAAGCCAGTATTAGTTGGATTGTCTATTACAGGGAGCTACATACTTTTCTAGGAAAGTGTAAATACTACAAAAGACAATAAGTCTAATATCAACCAGGTGCAGTGGCACATGCCAATAACTCAGAAGGCTGAGGTGGGAAGACTGCTTGAGCCCAGGAGTTCAAATCCAGCCCGGGCAACATAGCAAGACCCCATCTCCACACTTGATCTTAGCCAAAAGGCTGATAAGCAATAAGACCCAATTTCTAAAAAAATAAAAATAAAATCAGATGATGGAAGACAAAAAGAATAAAGGGAAAGAACAGGAAAGATTCCATTATCAATTGCATCTTTCTTATAACAGTCATTAGATCAACCTAAAGAAAATGATCATTAGGGCATATATAAAGTTATTATAGGGGGCGGAGCAAGATGGCCGAATAGGAACAGCTCCAGTCTCCAACTCCCAGCGTGAGCGA
>NW_016812251.1:113543-134958 GCF_001698545.2 Rhinopithecus bieti | reverse complement strand
AAAAAAAAAAAAAAAAAAAAAAAAGTATATATATATATAAGGAAAAATTGACAAATTGCATTTCACGAAAATGAAAAACTTCTGTTCTGTGAAAGACCCCATTAAGAAGAGGAAGAACAAGCTACAGAGTGGAAGGAAATATTTGCAAACCACATCTGACAAAGGACTAGGATATAAAAAGAACTCTCAAACCCCAGCAATTAAAAAAGCACACAAAGGCCGGGCGCGGTGGCTCAAGCCTGTAATCCCAGCACGTTGGGAGGCCGAGACGGGCGGATCACGAGGTCAGGAGATCGAGACCATCCTGGCTAACATGGTGAAACCCCGTCTCTACTAAAATATACAAAAAACTAGCCGGGCAAGGTGGCGGGCGCCTGTAGTCCCAGCTACTCAGGAGGCTGAGGCAGGAGAATGGCGTGAACCCGGGAGGCGGAGCTTGCAGTTAGCTGAGATCCGGCCACTGCACTCCAGCCTGGGCAACAGAGAGGGACTCCGTCTCAAAACACACACACACACACACACACACACACACACACACACACACACACAAAGGAAACAATCCAATGAGAATGGGCAAATACCTGAACAGGCATCTCACCAAAGAGGATACACAGATGGCAAATAAACACATGAAAAGATATTCAACATCAATAGATATTAGAAAAATGCAAATTAAAAATCACAGTGAGACATCACTACACGTCTATTAGAATGGCTAAAATAAAAACTAGCGATACCACCAAATGCTTTGAAGGATACAGAGAAACCAGGTCATACATATATTACTAGCGAGAATGTTAAATAGTACAGCCATTCTAGAAAACAGTTTGGTGGTCTTTTATAAACTAAACATGCAACTACTATATAACCCAGCAATTGAACTCTTCTCTTATCCCAGAGAAGAGAAAAATTATATTCACACACACAAAAACATGTACATCAATGGTCATAGCAGTTTTGTTCCTAATAGCCCCAAACTGGAAACACTCTAAATGTCCTTCAATGTGTGAATGGTTAAACTGTGGTACATGATACCATGGAATACTACTCAGCAATAAAAGGAACAAACTACTCATACACACAACTTCGATGGATCTCAAGGAAATTATGTTGAGTGAAAAGGCCAACCTTAAAGGTTTTATATTTATGATTCCATTTAAAAAACAGGCTTGAGGGCCGGGCGCGGTGGCTCAAGCCTGTAATCCCAGCACTTTGGGAGGCCGCGACGGGTGGATTCCGAGGTCAGGAGATCGAGACCATCCTGGCGAACACAGTGAAACCCCGTCTCTACTAAAAAATACAAAAAACTAGCCGGGCGAGGTGGCGGGCGCCTGTAGTCCCAGCTACTCGGGAGGCTGAGGCAGGAGAATGGCGTGTACCTGGGAGGCAGAGCTTGCAGTGAGCTGAGATCTGGCCACTACACTCCAGCCTGGGCGACAGAGCGAGACTCCATCTCAAAAAATAAAATAAAATAAAAAACAGGCTTGAAATGACAAAATATCAGAGATAAAGAAAGAATGTGTAGTTGTTAAGGGTTAGGAATTGGGGGATGGGAGAAGGATAAAAGGAAGTTGTGGTTATTAAAGAACAAGAGGAGATACTTGTGTTGATGGAACTGTTCTGTATCTTCACTGTGGTTATGGATACACAAAACTACATGTAATCAAACTGCATAGAATTAAATTCAATTAAACTTCTAGAAGAAAACAGTTATCTCCATGACATCAGGGTAAGCAAAGATTTCTTAAAAAGGACCCACACATAAAAATAACAGTAACCGGCCGGGCGCGGTGGCTCAAGCCTGTAATCCCAGCACTTTGGGAGGCCGAGACGGGTGGATCACGAGGTCAGGAGATCGAGACCATCCTGGCTAACACCGTGAAACCCCGTCTCTACTAAAAAATACAAAAAACTAGCCGGGCGACGTGGCGGGCGCCTGTAGTCCCAGCTACTCGGGAGGCTGAGGCAGGAGAATGGCATAAACTCCAGAGNAAAAAAAAAAAAAAAAAAAAAAAAAAAAAAAAAAATAACAGTAACCATGAAAGATCATTTGGTACTTTGGACTTCATTAAGATTAAGAATTTCTTTTTGTTTGTTTGTTTAGATGGAGGCTTGCTCTGTTGCATGGACTGAAGTGCAGGGGCACAATCTCTGCTTACTGCAACCTCTGCCTCCTGGGTTCAAGTGATTCTCCTGCCTCAGCCTCCCGAGTAGCCGAGATTACAGGTGTGAGCCACCATGCCCAACTAATTTTTGTATTTTTAGTAGAGACTGGGTTTCGCCATGTTGTCCAGGCTGCTCTTGAATTCCTGCCCTCAAGGGATCCACCTGCTTTGGCCTCCCAAAGTTCTGGGATTACAGGCGTGAGCCACTGTGCCAGTCAAAAAAAAAATTTTTTTTTTGATAAGGCAATCTTAGAGTGGGGAACATAAATTGGTACTGCCTCTATAGAGGGAAATTTAACAGCAACAACAGGAATGTTTAAATGTTTAAAATGTACTCTTCAATTCCTAGGAATTTAATCCTGTAGATGAATTCATACATATGGAAAGTGATTCGCATTTGCAGTCATTCACTTCAGGATTAGTGGTAAATCTGTAAACAACTTAATCTATCATAGGAGACTGAAAAATAAATTATCATTTATTCAGTCAATAGAATACCATTAAACTGTTGAGAAAAGGAAGCTTTTTTTGTGTGTGTGTGTGTGTGTGTGTGACAGAGTTTCATTCTTGTTGCCCAGGCTGGGGTTCAGTGGTGTGGTCTCGGCTCACTGCAACTTCCATCTCCTCGGTTCAAGTGACTCTCCTGCCTCAGCCTCCCGTAGCCAGGATTATAGACACCTGCCACCATGCCTGGCTAACTTTTTTGTATTTTTAGTAAAGATGGGGTTTCACCATGTTGGCCAGGCTGGTCTCAAACTCCTGACCTCAGATGATCCACCTGCCTTGGCCTCCCAAAGTGCTGGGATTATAGGCATGAGCCATGGCACCTGGCCAAGGAAGCTTTTTATGAATCTGTAAGGAGGTGTTAAAGAAAAAAAATTAAGGTGAAAAAAGAATTATATGTATTATATATTTTTTATTTCTAAAATTATAAAGTTTAAAATTTTTTCATTTTAGTGGCAGCGTCCTGCTCTGTCACGTAGGCCAGAGTGCAGTGGCCCAATCATAGCTCACTGCAGCCGCCAACTCCTGGGCTCAAGCAATTCTCCCTCCTCAGCCTCCTGAGTAACTAAGATGACAGGTGTGCACCACCATGCCCAGCTAATTAAAAAAAAAAAGAGTTTGTATGTGTGGCTGAGGAATTTATGTGGAGGTCAGTGGAAGCAAGTGTGAGAGGTTCCAGCAGAAGGAAACATGGCTGCCAAAGTGTTTGAGTCCATTGGCAAGTTTGGCCTGGCTTTAGCTGTTGCAGGAGGCATAGTGAACTCTTGCCTTATATAATGTGGATGCTGGGCACAGAGCTGTCATCTTTGACCGATCTGGGGTACAGGACATTGTGGTAGGGGAATGAACTCACTTTCTCATCCCATGGATACAGAAACCAATTACCTTTGTCATTCTCGACCACATAAGGTGCCAGTCATCACTGGTAGCAAAGATTTACAGAATGTCAATACCCTACTGCGCATCCTCTTCCTGCCTGTCCCTAGCCAGCTTCCTTGTATCTTCACCAGCATCAGAGAGGGCTGTGATGAGCCAGCACACTGCCACACATCACTACAGACATCCTTAAGCAGGTGGTGGCTCGCTTTGAGGCTGCAGAAGCAATCACCCAGAGAGAGGTGGTCTCCAGGCAGGTGAAGGACGACCTTACGGAGCAGCAGCCTCCTTTTGGCTCATCCTGGATGATGTCTCCTCGACACATCTGACCTTCGGGAAGGAGTTCACAGAAGCAGTGGAAGCCAAACAGGTGGCTCAGCAGGAAGCAGAGAGGGCCAGATTTGTGGTGGAAAAGGCTGGGCAGCAGAAAAAGGCAGCCATGATATCTGCTGAGGGCTACTCCAAGGCAGCCGAGCTGATCACCACCTCACTGGCCACCGCGGGAACTGGCCTGATGGAGCCAGGCCAGCAGGAAGCCACCGGGGATACCGCGTGCCAACTCTCAGGCTCCTGAGGCGGGGAAGTACCTGCTCCTTCCGCTGCCCCAGTGAGGGCCCACCCTGCCTGCATCCGCGCTGGCCAACTGGGCCACAGCCCCGATGATTCCAAACACCGCCTTCCTTCTCCCCCTACTCCAGGAATTACGGTGAAATTTCATTATTGGCTTAAAGTGGAGGAAATAAAAGTAAAATTACTTCAGGCTGGGAGCGGTGGCTCATGCCTGTAATCCCAGCACTTTGGGAGGCCGAGGTGGGTAGATGACTTGAGGTCTGGAGCTCAAGACCAACCTGGCCAACATGGTACTACAAATACAAAAATTAGCTGGGCATAGTATGCCTGTAGCCCCAGCTACTTGGGAGGCTGACGCAGGAGAATCGCTTGAACTTGGGAGGCAGAGGTTGCAGTAAGCTGAGATTGCACCACTGCACTGCTGGGCAACAAAGGGAGACTCCATCTAAAAAATAAAAGGAGGACAGAGTCTTGTGTTGCCCAAACCAATCTTGAACTACTGATCTCAAGTGATCCTCCTGCCTCGGCCTCCCTACGTACTGAGATTATAGGTGTGGGCCACTACGTTACATATGCATATATATATATATATACCATTTATGTATACACAAACATATACACATATACACATTTTTTTTTTTTTTAAGACGGAGTCTTGCTCTGTCGCCCAGGCTGGAGTGCGGTGGCACAATCTTGGCTCACTGCAAGCTCCGCCTCCCAGGTTCACGCCATTCTCCTGCCTCAGCCTCCCGAGTAGCTGGGACTACAGGCTCCCACCACCTTGCCTGGCTAATTTTTTGTATATTTAGTAGAGACGGGGTTTCACCGTGTTAGCCAGGATGGTCTGGATCTCCTGACCTCGTGATCCACCCGCCTCGGCCTCCCAAAGTGCTGGGATTACAAGTGTGAGCCTCAGCGCCCAGCCATACACCACACATTTTTAAAGGTAAAAAAGAATTATACATATATACATACATTTTATATGTATATATACATTTATAGGTGAAAATGAATTGTATATGTATATATCCTTATATATGCATATATGTAACTATGTAAAATATAAAATTTCGATTAAAAGGAAGACAAAAGTGGTTAAAAAAAATACAAAAACCAAGCCTATCCCCTTACTTCTAGACTGCTTCTCTTCACTTCATACTGTGTATCACTTGGTTAAATTCCTAAAATGCCAGCCTTCGTCAGTTTGTTGTTAAAACATAAAATTGTGGCTGGGCGCGGTGTAGTTTCTTTCACCATATTGCCCAGGCTAGTCTTGAACTCTTGAGCTCAAGTGATCCGCCTGCCTAGGGCCTCTTATGGATTACAGGTGTGAGCCACCATGCTTGGCTGGTTCTGCAATTGTAACAACTCCTAAGTGATGCTTCTTTTGAGTAGGAAAGAGCTAGAATGTACAACCTTTGAATTCATATCACATTTACTATATGCAACTTTGTTTGATAATGTGTGAATACCTTGCCTACTGACTTGCATTTGAAATTCCAAGAAAGCTTCTAGCGGCACTTGAACAGCTGATTATCCTTTCCTTCTCAAAACATTTTTTCCTTCTGCTTCCTTGACATTACAGTCCCCTACTTCTGTTTGTACCTCAATGTCCTCACCTTTCAGTCTTTGCATGTGCTTAATAAGTAAGTAAATCTTTATGCAGACTCATTACCTATTATTAAGTGTAACATGTACTGATGCGAACACCATGGCACAGCTCCTGAATGGTTCTAGAGAGCCTTTCTCATACTGTGTCCCTCAATAAGAGTTTACATATTTTGTAGGTAGGACAATAGCCTTATGAATGAAGTCTTGGTGATGCAGCCAGAAACTCAGAGACTCCAAGTCAAATACTCATTGGTTGGATCAAATATAATTTTGCCATAGTCTGAGGATTACAGCAGGTCACATTATACTAAAGTATTTGTTGGGCTGAACCTTGCAATATGTATTTTTTGGAAGACTTTATTTTTTAGAGCAGTTTTGGAGCATCAAAATTAAGAGGACAGAGATTTCCAACATATCCCCTGCCCACCTCACAATATATTTTATGCATGAATAGTTACGATATTTTCAGCTGTATATAATGAGACCTCACTCACACCAACTAAAACAATGTGGAATTTTGTTATCTCGCAAAACAAAGTCCAGTGGTTAGGGTGTCTAGAGAGCGATGCTCTGGCTCCATTTCTATGCTATTCTCTCAGCTCTGCCTTCCTCAGAGTGTAGGGATCATCCTTAAATGGCTTTCCTCTTGGCCACATGATGGCTGCCAGCAGCAGTAGTGGTAACATGTACCCTTATTCAAGTATAAGTGGAGAGAAAGGAAACCTCTCATCTACTCTTGAATGTAAGTCTTTCCCTTCAGTTTGATTGGTCAACGTATATTCTTCCCCAGACCGGTGATAGTCACCATAAGAATGCTATGTGCTGATTGCCTTAAGCCTAGTTCTGGAGCAAGTAACAAACATTGGCATGGAAGTAGGAATACCATGTTTTCACTACTCCTAATAAAACAGCTAGGGCTAGAGATAAGGTAAGCTTCAAAGAATTATGTAAAATTCATGGAAGAGAGGGGAAATGTTGAACAAAAGCAAAGTTCTTTAGGAAGGAGAAGGGGAAAATAAATTCTGAAATTAGTAACTAAGTTATATTACTGTGCTAATAGTAATTGTATAATAGCTTTTATAATAGATTTGTTGCTTGTTCTCTATATAGCTAGCCTCAGAGTGAGATGTACACCGATGTATTTGATAGTGAAACCTTAATTACAAGTGCCAAGAAGCATGAGCACATAGACTGTGTCTTAATTTATGAAAAAGGACCATTACATCCAGCTTCCTGAGTTTTACCATTGAACTCAACAGATATTCTGCCTATTTCCATGGTTCCATTAACACAGCCCCAAATTATGTGAAAACTGACACATATGCCCAATTTATTAAGACATGGAGAAATTCTACTGTTTTTTTTGAGTCAGAGTCTTGCTCTGTTGCCCAGGCTGGAATGCAATGGTACAATCTTGACTCACTGCAATGTCCACCTCCCAGATTCAAATGATTCTTCTGCCTCAGCCTCCTGAGTAGCTGGGATTACAGGTGCACGCCACCATGCCCAGCTAATTTTTGTATTTTTGTAGAGACGGGGTTTCACCATGTTGGCCAGGCTGGTCTTGAACTCCTGACCTCAGGTGATCTGCCCACCTCGGCCTTCCAAAGTGCTGGGATTACAGGAATGAGCTGTGGTGCCCTGCCGAAGAAATCCTACTTCTTTGCCTAAACTTGAGTAGAGGCTTCTAAAGTTTAAAATAGAATTTAAACCTTGTCCTCGTCCTCCTTTGCTTAGGTATCATACTATCAAGGACTTGTTTATGTAATAGATTTTATACTGAAGGTATTCAAGCAGAAGCTGTACTAATGTTATCGATGGTACTGGTACATCTGATAAATGACTGGTCCAGAGAATGCTTCCCAGGCCTAGCTGATCGAGAGAATTAACTCAAAAGTTTTAAACAATACAGATTCCATATCCTGACAATACTGAATCAGAATCTCTGAAGATGGAGCCAAAGGTATGTATCTCTAAGAAGCACTACTAATAATTTTTTACAGCCAATCCAGGACAAGCTCCTGGGTAATTATTTAGGAATCTCTGGACTGACTTTTTTAAAAGACTCATTTAAATATATAATTTTAATAACTTCTGAGAGTGGAAATAGTACTGCACTAGAAATTAGGTGACTGAAATTCTAGTGCCAGCTCTGCCATTGGTTACTTTGATGACAGGCAAGTTGGTTTACCCTGTGGAGCCTCAGTTTTCCCTTCTGTAAAATTAGGGATATCTAAAGTCCCTTCCAGCTGCAAACCCAGTCAATTTTACTTGTTTGGGCATTCTGAGGAACCAAGAATTGATTACAAAGATTCTAATTTCTAACACCTCTAGCTGTTTTTAAGGGCACATAAAGAGCTTACATGGACACTGCCATCTCAGAAGAAAGGTTCAAGATGGGGTCCATAGAACTCTTAAGAGTGCTATCATTGTTTTGGTAACCTTGAACAAATTTCCCTATAAAAACTGGGGACAAAATTCTATAAATATGTGGACAAAAGTCTCTTTGTGTTACCACTGGTTAATGCGTATGCCTGCAGTTACCACTTGAAACAGTTTTGGCTCTGACTCTGGAATCAAACTTTCTGGCCTTTAACTGTTTGGTAGGGTGATATAATTCACTTTATACAGCATATATGATCCAACTTTTAGAATACATATATATATATATATATTTTGATATGGAGTTTAGCTCTTGTTGCCCAGGCTGGAGTGCAATGGCACAATCTCAGCTCAGTGCAACCTCTGCCTCCTGGGTTCAAGCAATTATCCTGCCTCAGTCTCCTGAGTAGCTGGGATTACAGGTGCCCACCACCACGCCCGACTAATTTTTGTATTTTTAGTAGAGATGAGGTTTCACCATGTTAGGCTGGTCTGGAACTTCTGACCTCAAGTGATCCCCCCGCCTCAGTCTCCCAAAGTGCTGGGATTATAGGTGTGAGCCACAATGCCCAGATGTAGTTTGTTGGTTGGTTTGTTAAGAACTAATTGTTATGGTAAGATTTGCCTTAGCCTGGGCAGGGTGGCTCATGCCTATAATCCCAGCACTTTGGGAGAACAAGACCAGAGGATCACTTGAGTTCAGGAGTTCAAGACCATTCTGGGTAATAGTGAGACCCTGTCCCTACAAAAATTTTTAAAAAGTTAGCTGGGTGTAGTGGCGTGCGCCGGTAGTCCCAGCTACTCAGGAGGCTGAGGTGGGAGGATCACTTGAGCCCGTGAGTTTGAGGCTGCAATGAACCATGATCACACCACTGCACTCCACCCTAGGAGGCAGAGTGAGGCCGTGTTTCAAAAAATAAATAGATAAAACAAAATAAAATTATCCTATGGTCCAGTTTTCTTCTGATTATCTTGCTGTAATTAAATCTAGTTTGTTTCCTGACTCATAATTTCCCTTTCCACACCATGCCCTTTTCTCTCTTCTCTGCTTCCACACACAAATTCAACTTCTTTAACCCCTTGTTTTACATATTTTTAGTCACACTCTTGCCCGTGATGTTATCATTTAAAAACTTTATTTAGGCTGGGTGCGGTTACTCACACCTGTAATCCCAGCACTTTGAAAGTCCGAGGTGCATGGATCGCCTGAGGTTAGGAGTTCGAAACCAGCGCGGCCAACATGGTGAAATCCTGTCTCTACTAAAAATACAAAAATTAGTCGGGAACGGTGGTGGACTCCTGTAATCCCAGCTACTCAGGAGGCTGAGGCAGGAGATCGCTTGAACCCAGGAGGCAGAAGTTGCAGTGAGCCGGATCACGCCGTCGCACTCCAGCCTGGGCGATGGAGTGAGACTCCTTTAAAAAAAAAAAAAAAAAAAAACTTTATTTACACTGAGTAACAAATAGCTAGTGTTTATTGAATGCTTACCATGTGCTAGGCACTGTATTAAGCATTTTACATACAATATATCAATTGTTGTACTTTTATTTTGAGTACTATTAGATCCTCCACTATACAGATAAGATCCAAAAGTATTGAGTAACTTGGCCAAAATTACATAGCTAGTTAGGTGGTGACACAGGATTTGAAATCAAGCATTTAGACTCCAGAGCCTCTACTCTATTGTATCCTATAAAAGCAAGGATTAAAGAAAAATAGGCCAGGCATGGTGGCTCACACCTGTAGTCCCAGCACTTTGGGAGGCCGAGGGGGGTGGATCAAGAGGTCAAGAGATCAAGACCATCCTGGCCAACATGATGAAACCCTGTCTCTACTAAAAATACAAAAATTAGCTGGACATGGTGGTGGGCGTCTGTAGTCCCAGCTACTCGGGAGGCTGAGGCAAGAGAATCACTTGAACCCAGGAGGCGGAGGTTGCAGTGAGCCGAGATTGCGCCGCTGCACTCTAGCCTGGCGACAGAGTGAGACTCCATCTCAAAAAAAAAAAAGAAAGAAAGAAAGAAAAAGAAAAATGTACTAGACTATGATGAAAGAGATGACAGTTTTGTGTTTTTTTTGATAGTAACTAGCTAATATATCACTATGGACAGGTCATACTTGTTCTGATTTTCTCATTCATAAATAAGTTGAAGTAGAAACAACTACTGTGTCATAACACTCTGTGATTCTGTTATTTGAAAAGTGTATATTTTGATCTTTTGTCTCCTGATATGAAAGGACTTTGGCATTTCAACCCCTTCTCCTATGTTTTCATATTTATTCTAGCACTAGCTTACATTCTAACAGTGACACACAGGTAAATATGCATTTTATGTGCGTTCTCCTATTTCTATAAAGCAAAATGTATCTGAGTAGCATAACATTTTTAGAAAATTTCAAGTCTCATCCCTATTTTTCTGGTACTTTCGGATCTGATATCTTGATGATGGCAGAAGTGGCTTAAAGTTGGAAAATTATTGTGGTTTTGCCCAATGTGGTAAATCAGTGCTTTTTATTTTGTATATAATGTATAATTTTCACAGCTATAACAATTGGTTATTATATATTAATCTTTGAAAAAGCAACGTATTTCAGTAGCAGTTTTTTAACAGGGTCTTGCTCTGTCACCCAGGCTGTAGTACAGTGGTGTGATCATAGCTCACTGTACCCTCAATCTCCCAGGCTCAAGTGATCCTCCCACCTCAGCCTCTTGAATAGCTGGGACCACAGTGAACACTACTTTTTAAATTTTTTGTAGAGATGGGGTCTCAGTATATTGACCAGGCTGGTGGTCTCAAACTCCTGGGCTCAAGCAATCCTCCTGCCTCAGCCTCCCAAAGTGCTGGGATTACAGTGTGAACCATCGTGCCCCACTAACATTTTCTGTTGTGTTTTTGTGTTCTTATCTATTTCTTGAATTCATGTTTCCTTATGTTTATCAAGCCTAGTTTCTTTTACTTTTAGGAATTAAGGCTGAATTAGGACTTTTAATAAATCCCATACTAAAACTCCTTATCCTTTTAAAGCCAAAATACATTGGGAGGATCAGCAAGGTCAGAGAAAGAGAGGGTAGGTGGGGATAAGAGTAAAGCCCTTTTGTAAATAGGAACACTTACACAGACTGAAAGCAGGTCCTCCAATCTCTCTGCAAGTATTTAATCTCTCTACAAAAATTAAAGTGTATTTGCTTGTGATCTTTTTCATTCTTTGGAAAACATTTTAGCTACCATTACTATTATTTTGACATTTTATATTTGCCTCTTTTTTTTTTTTTTTTTGGGGGGGTCAGTATTGAAGGGGGAATTTAACTTTTAAAATGGCCAGTTATACATACCTAGCATAGAAGCAGAAGAAAATATAGGTAAGCAAGAAAAGAAAGATCATTTTAATTGGAATGTGATGGCTGTACAACTCTGTAAATGCTATAAACGTATTAAAACTCATTGAATCATATACTTAAAACAGATGAATTTGCCTCTTTTTTCTTTGTTCAACCACATACGATGACCATCTTTCCAGGTCAATTCATATTCCACGATATCATTTTAAATGGGGACATAGTTTTGATTTTATATTCAGTATATAATTTTATATTTGTTTGTTTTAATTTTTTTTTTTTTTTTTTTTGGAAACGGAGTCTCGCTTTGTCTGGAGTGCAGTGGTGCGATCTCAGCTCACTGCAACATCTCACTGCAACATCTGCCTCCCAGGTTCAAGCGATTCTCCAGCCTCAGCCTGTTGAGTAGCTAGGACTACAGGCACCCGCCACCACACCCCACTAATTTTTTGTATTTTCAGTAGAGGCGGGGTTTCACTGTGTTAGCCAGGATGGTCTCGATCTTCTGACCTCATGATCCACCTGCCTTGGCCTCCTAAAGTGTTGGGATTACAGGCGTGAGCCACCATGCTCGGCCACAATTTGTGTAACCAGTTGATTCCCTGAACATTTTTGCAGCTAAAGTTTGGTACAAATTTTTTTTAGGTTAAATTGCTAAAAGAATTATTGCTAGATCATAGGGCATGCTCATTTAAAGGTTTTTCTTACTTACAAATTGCCCTCTAAAAAAACTACCAATTTGTACTCCTATAAGTAGTCATTCTGTCCTTGCATTTCTCCCATCGAAACTCAGTGTTAGTTTTTTATAAAGTCTCTATTATTCTGACAGGTAGAAATGATAGCTTATTATCAATTTCCATTTCAATTACTAATAAAGTTTAACTTTTGGTCATTTATTAGACGTTTGTATTTCAGTTTATGTTCTCTGTCCATCTCTCCAAAACACTAATATGTGTACATGTGTTTCTTATTAATTCATATAAGACTTTTATACATTAAGGATAAATAACCTCATGTCATATATTTTGTAAGTATTTTTCCAGTTTGTATCTTTTATTTATGTTATTTATGTTTATTATGTTGTTTTTTGCATCAAATTGTATGGTCATACCTATCAATCTTTTGCTTTATAGATATTGCCTTTGGTACTATCCTTGATAAGACCTTCCCCACTCCCAAATATTTACATATTAAACAATATTTATTCTACTAATTTTACTTTTTCTTTCTTTAGACCTTTATCTAGATTCCATTTTTATATATAACATAGGACAAGGATATAACTTGGTAAAGTGAATGGGGAGATAAATTTTCACCTTATTTATTGCATGTCTTCTAAATATCAAGAACTGTGTTATATATATGGTTTGTAGTAATAAACACAACAGGAATGTTCTCATCCTTATGTAATTTACCAATTCAGAGAGATAACATACTGTTTAAGTGCAAATTTGATAAATGCTATAAAGAAGTGCTAAGTTCTATGGTAGTGTATAGTATGTGGAATCTATCAACTGTTCAGGTACTTACTGAACAGTCGATCTTTAAAAGGAGATGGTTTGGTGGAAGTGAAGGAGAATTCAATTAAAAAACAACAACAGGGCACAATGGTGCACATTTGTAATCGTAGCTACTCAGGAGGCTGAGGTAGAAGTACTGCTTAAGCCCAGGAGTTAGAGACCAGCTTGGGCAGCATAGCGAGACCTCATCTCGGGGGAGGGGAACACACAAAAAACCCAACCATATACACACAAAACCAACCAAACAAAAAACAACAGTGAACATTTATTATTTCAGAGTATCCATGGGTCAGAATGTGGGTGTGGCTTAGCTGGGTTCTCTGTTTCAGGATCTCTCACAGAGATGCAAACAAAAGTCTTGCCCAGGGCTGCAATCTTGTTTGCAGGAAGATTCACTTCCAAGTTTGCTTACATGGTTGTTGGCAGAATGAAGATCCTCATAGGCTGTTAAGTCAAGGCTTTCAGTTATCTGGTAGGAATTCAGTTCCTCACAGGTTTTTTGGTGGCTAGAGATCTCCTTTAGTTCCTTGGCATATAGGTCAGAATAATTTATTTTTGTCCTAGGGTGGGTACTTAAGCTTTGATAAAACTGATTTATAATGTCTTTATGGAGTAAAAATTAGCACAACATTCATGTTCTTAGCTCTATATTCAAGAATAAAATAAGTGTGTATATTCTGTGAATATTCTGGTTGGAATACATTTTTGGCCTGTATGTAAATTAATATGTGGGTGACTTAAACATTCACAGAGAATTAATTATATATTGCAAAAGACAAACACATAATTCTGCACAAGATGTCAAGAAAACTTTAATTTGATTTTGTCTTTTAATCATATCACGGTTATAATTTCAAATTATTTTTTATTCCCTCCTTTCCTTCCCATCACACAGACTATACTGTAAATATACTCTTCTGAAGTTGCACAATGTGACAACCCTGAGCTTAGCCACACAAGTATGTGCATATGCAACTATTTTATTTTTTGATCTGGTGCTGACAGTGCTGTGTATTTTATCTGAACTCAGAAAATTTAATTTCTAAATTACAATATATGGTTAGATATTTACTAAAATCCTGAAACTAGAATTTTACTCCCAATCTTAGACCTCAGAAATGGTAACTCTAGTTTAGTGTACCCGCTTTCAACATGGGCAGTATTATTCCCCAAGGGGAAAAAATTGTTTTTTTGGGAGGGTATGAAAAAAGTATGTTTTATATGCAAAGCATAGATACACATACAGTCCATTAAAGCATATACGGTATATCCATGGTGTTAAAATTTTATAGTGGGGTGCTGAATAGGAAAAACGGTCTAAAAAGGTTCCATAAGGGGGCTGATAATGAAAATAAAAGTTGAGAAACATGGCCCTAGTGCTAAGCTTAACAGACAGCTGTTTGACGAACCATCTGGCATTAGATTTTTTCCTGTATGATTTCCTGTATTAGAATATAAGCTTCTTAAGGACAGAAAATGTAATCTGATTTGTATTTTCAATAATAGCTAACACAATGGTTACGTCCAACTGCATTCAGTATATGTATATTTAATTGAATTAATATGGAATACATCTTCCCCTACTTGCACTCATCCTATTAGCTCTATAAAATCTAAATGATCAAAATTAGTCTAGTAAAGCGCAACCTAGCACAGTTTCCCTCACAAAAATCCTAGTAAAATAATGACAAATTTTATTCAAAGAATGGAAAATCTTCAAAGTAGCATAAGAGAAAGAGAACAGACCAGAGACAGAGAGATGAATCAGGGCTTTGATTTCCACCTCTTATCATTTGCAAGCTGAAGAGCCTTGAGCCAGGTTATGTAAAGAGAAAGTGAAAGAGGATAAAAAAAATAAAAAAGGGACCTTTCTAGGGGAAGGGCACAAGAAGGGACAATGGCATTTCTAGCAGGTTTTTGTTTTGTTTTGAGACAGGGCCTTGCTCTGTCTCCAGGCTGGAGTGCAGTGGTGCAATCTTGGCTCATTGCAACCTCTGCCTCCCGGGTTCAAGCGATTCTTGTGCCTCAGCCCTCCCCCGAGTAACTGTGATTACAGGCAAGTGCCACTACCTTTGGCTAATTTTTTGTATTTTCAGTAGAGACAGGGTTTCGCCATGTTGGCCGGGCTGGTCTCAAACTCCTAGCCTCATGTGATCCCCCTGCCTCGGCTCCCAAAGTGCTGAGATTACAAGCATGAGCCACCGTGCCAGGCCATAACGGTCTTATATATACCCGAAATTTCAGGCATGCTTAATTTCTGGCAGTTCCCCCAATAGGGCATGGCTCAAATATGCCGTTTTTCACACTTAATATATTTTATATATACATTCACATTCCTCTTCCCAGAACATCATTTATTTGTCCTCCAATGCGCAGCTCAGGCCACACTTTTTTGAGACGGAGTCTCGCTCTGTCTTCCAGCCTGGAGTGCAGTGGCACGATCCTGGCTCACTGCAAGCTCTGCCTCCCGGATCCATGCCGTTCTCCTGCCTCAGCCTCCCGAGTAGCTGGGACTACAGGCGCCCGCCACCACGCCCGGCTAATTTTTTTTTTATTTTTTATTTTTTTTTATTTTTTAGTAGAGACGGGGTTTCAACGTGTTAGCCAGGATGGTCTGATGTCCTGACCTCGTGATCCACCCGCCTCGGCCTCCCAAATGCTGGGATTATAGGCGTGAGCCACCACGCCCCGCTATTTTTATTTTTTGAGATGGAGTCTTGCTGTGTCGCCCAGGCTGGAGTGCAGTGGCGCGATCTCGGCTCACTGCAAGCTCTGCCTCCGGGGTTCACGCCATTCTCCTGCTTCAGTCTCTGTAGTAGCTGGGACTACAGGCCCCCGCCACCATGCCTGGCTAATTTTTTTATTTTTTATTTTTTTTATTTTTAGTAGAGACGGGGTTTCACCGTGTTAGCCAGGATGGTCTCGATCTCCTGACCTCGTGATCCACCCGCCTCGGCCTCCCAAAGTGCTGGGATTACAGGCATGAGTCGCCACGTCCAGCCAGCTCAGGCCACACTTTCCCTAGGAATCTTTTCATTACACCCTTGTGTGCCTTCTACACTGAGTTAGGTACATATATTCCCGCTTCCCTAACATTCAGATCATACTTCTACTATAATTCTTACGTTATAATTAATGGTTTACATGTCTGCTTCTCTTACTAGTCTGAGAACTTCTTGAGAGCTGAAATGGTTTTATTTATCTTTTCTTTTTTTTTGAGACGGAGTCTCCTACTGTTGCCCAGCCTGGAGTGCAATGGCAGGATCTCGGCTCACTGCAACCTCTGCCTCCCTGCCCCCATACCTGGCTAATTTTTTGTTTTTGGTTTTGTTTTGCATTTTAGTAGAGATGGGATTTCACCGTCTCTGTACACTTCCTGTGTCAAATAATAATAATGTAAGTCCTTTACACTAACTCATTTCATCATTACAATCCAATGAGGAAAACCTTATTATTTTTCCTCTTTTTTTTTCTCAGATGAGGAAATAGGCTTGTAAGAGGTAAACCAATTTGCCTAAGGTCACATATTTAATAAGTAGGGTTTCTAGCTCTGGCACGTATGGTGCTAACTACCACACTATTGTGCCTCTCAAAGTCAGCTGAGTAAGAATACTCACTTTTGCACAGTATCTCATCCCTCTGTCTGACCCTCTCCACCTTCAAACTCCCATATACACTCACTTAGGAGAAACAAAGGCTCATGGCTCATACATGCAGCTTGTGATTTAGAAAAAAAAATGTGTCCATACATGCTCAGCTTTGCTTAATGTAAACATATATACTAATCAATATGGTATAAACCTCCAGGACTATTCTGTTTTAATAACATGTAGATACAATGTAATGATTTTAATTACTTTATTGTCCTATCAAATTCTTTAAAATGGGAACTTGAGGCTTGGTGCTGTGGCTCACGCCTGTAATTCCAGCACTTTGGGAGAACAAGGCAGGCGGATCACCTGAGGTCAGGAGTTTGAGACCAGCCTGACCAATATGGAGAAATTCCATCTCTACTGAAAACACAAAATTAGCCGCGCATGGTGGCGCATGCCTGTAATCTCAACTACTTGGGAGGCTGAGGCAGAATTGCTTGAACCTGGGAGGCAGAGGTTGTGGTGAGCTGAGATCGTGCCATTGCACTCCAGCCTGGGCAAGAGCGAAACTGAAACTCCACCTCAAAATAATTTAAAAAAAGGAACTTGGTATACTGCTTCAGCAATTTAAATGTGTCAATCCACGTATCCAACGTTAAATTATCTTTTCCAGAAAGCAAAATGTGAAGTGCCTTATCAAGACTTCTTGTCATGTATCACAAGTTCTCCATTATTACTTTACTAAAGATATCTGTGAGGGTACAGCTAGAAAGATATAATTGAAAAATCGGTTCTTGCCACATTGCAAAATAACTGTAAGGAGTGGCATTTGGTTCCTGGAGTGGAAGAGGTGACTATGCCTACTAAATCATGGTATTGTCTCAAAGTAAACAAACCAAAAGAACCAAAAAACCAAGAGAGAAAACAAAAAGACAAAAAAACAAAGCTTTTTCATTTCTGAAAACTTTGGGGCTGTGTGGTCCTGTCGGGTGCTGCTATTTCTGAGTTTACTGTTACTACAATCTTCAAGTCCTAAAGATTTTTTCTTCCTGTTGCAGTCCTTTATTCATTCATAACCAAGCTGCATTGTATCATTTGTGTCCAATTTAGTTGGATTCCAACATCAATCCTATCTTGCCATGAAGTATTAAAGGCTGAAGTACCACTGGTGACGTGGGAGGTAAAATAAGCATTTGCCTTAGAGAAATTCTAGATAAGGAGTGCCATGGAGAACATGCATATCAGACCCCCTCTTCCTTCTGCTCCACACAACCTTCAAGTTTTCATGAACACCTAGAAGAATTAACAGGCAAGAACACCAGTGTTGATTTAATGTTGGCAAGATTCAACATATTTTGAGGTAAGAATACAATAAATGTCTATTATTTTCAGACATTTAGGTTTATACTAATTCATAAACTTTAAGTTTACATTCATTACAGCATTAACAAAAGCCCGGAAGTTTGTTGGGAATGGGCAATACATAGATGACTACATGTTCTAGGCATCAAGCACCATGTTAGAAATGATATGAAAAATACAGTAGTTTTGAAACTCATGAATTAGTTTGTGGGAAAGAGTAGCTGGGAAGGAGGTCAGGCAGAGGCAACAGCAGGTACAAAGGCAGGAGGTGTAAGAAAGTCTAGCATACTATGCTTTTGTAGAATATGCCAGTCTAGTGACTTCTGTCTCCTTTTTTTTCCTAGCTAGGATTTGAATCTATTTTTTTCTGTAACTTTTTTTTTTTTTTTTTTTTTTTGAGATGGGGACTTGCTATGTTGCTCAGGCTAGTCTTGAACACTTGGTTCAAACAACCATCCTGCCACAGCCTCTCAAGTAACTGGGATTACAGGCACGTGGCACCATGACCAAGAACTTCTTTAGCACTACCATTTGTGCCATTGTTCTTGGCTTGTGACATCTCTTCAACTGTGCAGTTATCATTTTTAAAATTAACCTTTTAATTTATCTCCTTCCCTAAATTATAATCTCTTTATTTCTCCAGAATCCCTAGAAAGGTGCTTTGCACTGAGTAGACACTAATAAGTAACTATTGATTGGTTGACCAAAAAAATCATGGTTTATGTACTTTAAGTCTTCATTAAGAATGCTAACATTAAGCCAGGTGCAGTGGCTCACACCTGTAATCCCGACACTTCGGGAGGCCAAGGTGGATCACCTGAGGTCAAGAGTTTGAGAGCAGCCTGGCCAACATGGTGAAACCGTTCCGTGTCTACTAAAAATACATAAAAAATGCATAAAATTAGCGGGGTGTGGTGGCAGGCACCTGTAATCCCAGCTACTTGGCAGGCTGAGGCAGGAGAATTGCTTGAACCTGAGAAGTGGAGGTTGCAGTAAGCCGAGACTGCGCCATTGCGCTCCAGCCTGGGCGACAGGCTGAGACTGTCTCAAACAACAACAACAACAACAAAGAATGCTAAGATTATATTTATAAGAATAAAGTAGAACGTTGTGAGCAGAAGATAATATGTCTATTCACTATGCCACTTTTATTACCTAGTTCCAGGAGGAACAAATACTACATATAGTCAATGTTTATGGCTGCCAATCCAGAAAGCAGTAGGATTGATAGCAATTACTCCCTTATAAAAATACAAAGACAAATTTTAGAATAAGATCTTATTATAATCACTGAGAATTATATGAAAAAAAAACTGGACTTGAACTCTAAAAACTTGGATCTGAATCAAAGTTCTGCCACCTGTTATGTACTTTGGTAAATTACTTTCACCTTTGAGCTTTTTTCTCATCTATAAAATGAAGTTAAGACTTCCAACTTCACAAGATCATAAAGAATAAATTAAAAATGCATATGCAGCCGGGCGCGGTGGCTCACACCTGTAATCCCAACACTTTGGGAGGCCGAGGCGGGTGGATCATGAGGTCAGGAGATCGAGACCATCCTGGCTAACACGGTGAAACCCCGTCTCTACTAAATATAAAAAAATTTAGCCAGGCGTGGTGGTGGCGCCTGTAGTCCCAGCTACTCGGGAGGCTGTCAGGAGAATGGCGTGAACCTGGGAGGCGGAGGTTGCGGTGAGCAGAGATCATGCCACTGTACTCCAGCCTGGGCAACACAGTGAGACTCTGTCTCAAAAAAAAAAAAATGCATATGCATCTAGTGTGGCATCTAGTATAGATGCAGTAATATATTTGCTCACTTTTTGCCCATTTATCCATTTAAATACATCCACAAAACAACAAAATATAGATATTGTGAACTACAGAGAAATGTTTCTTTTGCAAACTTTAGTGACAAAAAACTTTTCCTTCAAGTTCTTAAGTCATTAGAATAAATATATGTTCACTTTTTGGAAGGTCATCATATGTTACTTTTTGTTGTAGTGTAAGCACACATTTAAGGCCGAATAAATGTATATTGCAATCATGGGGCAACAGACACTATGGTTTTGTACATTTGTACAATTGTATGATAGTACATACTCTATTTCTAGTTTCAGCATTATCTTCTTTTTTTTTTTTTCTTTTTTGAGATGGAGTCTTGCTCTGTCGCCCAGGCTGGAGTGCAGTGGCATGATCTCGGCTCACTGCAACCTCCGCCTCCTGGGTTCAAGCAATTCTCCTGCCTCAGCCTCCCGAGTAGCTGGGATTGCAGGTGTCCACCACCACGCCTGACTAATTTTTTGGTATTTTTAGTAGAGACGGGGTTTCACCATTTTGGTCAGGCTGGTTTCGAACTGCTGACCTCAGGAGTTCTGTCTCCTGAGGCCAAAGTCTGCCCACTTTGGCCACCCAAAGTGCTAGGATTACAGGCATGAGTCAGCATGCCTGGCCTCTAGTTCCAGCATTATCTTATCACACATTAGATAATTACTTGTATAACAGCTCAGGCTCAATAATAAAGTCTATAGACCCTGTACAATAGGCCCCTTTGTATCTGCAGGTTCCACATCCACAGATTCAACCAACCATGGACTGAAAACATTAAAAAAAAAAAAAAGTAAGAATACGGCAATTAAAAAAATCAAATGTAACAATACAATATAACCACTATTTACAAAGCATTTACATTGCACTAGGTGTTACAAGTAATCTAGAGATGATTTAAAGTGCTTGAGAGGATGTATATAGGTTATATGCAAATAGCATGCCATTTTATAAGGGACTTGAGCAAACATGGATTTTCTTATCTGTTGGGGTCCTGGAACCAATCTCCTGCAGATATCAAGGGACAACTGTGTTTCTGTAAGAAAGGTAAGGTAGAGAATAACTTTTATTTTTATTTTTAGAAATAGGGCCTTACTCTGTCATCCAGGCTGCAGTACGGTGGCATGATCATAGCTCATGGCAGCTTCAAATTCCTGGAGGCTCAATGGATCCTTCTATCTTAGCCTCCTGAGTAGCTGGGAGTACATGCATGCACCACCATGCTTGGCTAATTTTTTCTTTTTTTTTTTTTGAGATAGGGTCTTGCTGTGTTGCCCAGGTTGGCCTTGAACTCCTGCGCTCAAGTGATTCTTCCATCTCGGCCTCCCAAGGTGCTAGGATAACAGGCATGAGCCACTGCACTCAGCCCTCGCTAATTTGCTTACTTTTTATTTTTTTGTAGAGGCAGGGTGTCACTATGTTGCCCAGGCTGGTCTAAAACTCCTAGCCTCAAGTAATTGTCTCACCTTGGTCTTCCAAAGTGCTGGGATTACAGGCGTGAGTCACTGTACCAGGATGAGGAGATCGTAAAGAAATGGCTGCAGTTAACAATCTTGGGTTCTGGCCGGGCGCGGTGGCTCAAGCCTGTAATCCCAGCACTTTGGGAGGCCGAGAAGGGCGGATCACGACGTCAGGAGATCGAGACCACCCTGGCTAACACGGTGAAA
>NW_016812251.1:91363-109552 GCF_001698545.2 Rhinopithecus bieti | reverse complement strand
AAGCTTTACTTTTAAATCCTGAGGTTAAGAAATTATCAGTATTTTGAAACTTACAAAATGGACAAATTGGTAGAGGCTTTTAACATTATAACGGAATTTTCACTTTTCAAAATCAATTTCCAAAGGGAACCTATAAGTTGAACAGTAAGATTTATCAACAAAGCAGGGATTTAGATTTTAAAAGGTTTTCAATCTGGCCAATTCTTCAGATTATCTCAAGAGGGAGCCTTCTTATGCCTCTTCTTCCTTCGTAACACTTCTCTGGCTCTCATGCCCTGTTTACAAAGATTTAAGCCCACTCTTAAAAAGCATAAAATGCTCTTACTGACATGACCCCTGACTAACTTGCCTAATATTTTGCCATCTACCCTCCATGCACTTTAAGCTCCCCAAACTATTAATTACTTGACACCTTCTGCGCTTTTGCTTGTTCTCTGCGGCCAGACCATCTTCGCTGCCTTCTCTGTTGAACTCCTAGCCATTCAACAACACTCAGCTCACACAGCACACTTTCAGATGAGATTCAAGCATTCTCTCTCTTGCTACATTTGGCCCTTGTAGATATTTCTATTATTGCCTGTATTTTGTTGAAGCATTCATGTCTTTTATGTACTATACAGTATATAATACATATGCATTACCATGCATTTTTATGATTCATGTTTTGGGGCATCCAGCGGCTAAAATAGGGCAAGGGTTATGTGGTCTTGGCCAGGTCCCTTTTCCTTTCCGAGCTTCAGGTTCCTCAGGTATAAAATGGGTACTATGGCTCCATGAAGATGAAACAGAATATATGTAAAGCCCTTACACAGTGCTCAATTCATGAAAATCATCGCTGTTTACATTGTTTAGGGCCCTCAAGAGGCGCTCTAATCAGCGGGGTTGAGGAAATGCCTCTTTAAAATGACGTCATTATAGGAGACTTAAAAACCACTGCATGTCTGTACAAGTGAACAGAATCACACAGCTACCTAAAGTGGGTTCGCCTGTCATACAGCTTAGAGGTTCCACTTACAAGAGGTTTCCATCAGTAGCCAAAGCAACAGAAATTTTAGATTAACAGATCACGGCTTCCGGGATTACCGCAGGGCGGGCGGGAAGCGCCTTTCCGCCCGGGTGGGAAGGCCGCGTCCCCATGGGACTGCCGGAGGGGGCTGGATCCCTATGGCCTGCGGCAAACACCACCACCTAGGCGGTTCGGGGTCCCTCTCTCGGTGACTGGTGACCAGGAGGCCGCAATCTGTTCACATAAAAGCTCTACGGGTTTCCGCTCGGCCCTCACAGCGGCAGCGGACAGAACCGAGAAGGCAATTCCCGCTCGGGTCCTAGGCCCAGGTAGGCCGGGCCGTGGGGTCTCCCCGGGCTCCACGCAGGGGCGGCGGGGCGGGGCGCAGTGACGCAAAGAGGAGTGACGCGACGACGCAACGCGACGCAGTGACGCACGCCCCTTTGTTGGCTCAGTAGCGATAGCAGCGGCCGTGGAGGTGGCGCTGGGGACTGTTTTCTCTCGGAGGCCGGAGAGGAGCCGCGTCTGACTGAGGCGGGCAGCAAGCGGCCCCCTCGCTCCCTCCCTCCCTCCTCCGCGCCCTCCCCGCCGCCACCAGCCGTCAAACGCCAACCGCCGCTCCTGGGGAGGAGCCGCGGCCCGCGGGGCCGGAGCCAGGCCTGCGTCCGGACATCAGCCGGAGCCGGAGCGAGAGCCGGGGCCTCGGCGTCCCCGCCCTCTCCCCGCCTCGGCCAGCGTCCGCCGGGCCCCCGCGCGTCGCGCCATGGACTCGGACGAGGGCTACAACTACGAGTTCGACGAGGACGAGGAGTGCAGTGAGGAGGACAGCGGCGCCGAGGAGGAGGAGGACGAAGACGACGACGAGCCGGACGATGATACCCTGGATCTGGGCGAGGTGGAGCTGGTGGAGCCCGGCCTGGGCGTCGGCGGGGAGCGGGACGGACTGCTGTGCGGGGAGACGGGCGGTGGCGGCGGCAGCGCTCTGGGGCCCGGCGGTGGCGGCGGCGGCGGCGGCGGCGGCGGCGGTGGTGGCGGGCCGGGGCACGAGCAGGAGGAGGATTACCGCTACGAGGTGCTCACGGCCGAGCAGATTCTACAACACATGGTGGAATGTATCCGGGAGGTCAACGAGGTCATCCAGGTGAGGGTGGCCGCCGCGCCAGCTGGACCGGGCTCGACGGGGAAGCGGATTCAGGCGGCACGCGCGGTCCCAAGGGACAGGCCTGGGCCTGGTGCGCAGCCCAGCCCGGTGCCTCCCGGCCTTGTCTTCTCCGCTGCCTCTGCTGGGGATAGAGGGTGTCGAAAGCAGAGGTTCGCCGATTAGCCGGGTGTGGGGAGGTACGCTGGGGGCGGTGCTTCCCAAGTCCTGCTATGGCGGAGGCCTTCGGCCGCCTAAGCCTTCTCTTGCGGGCAATTTCTGCCAGTCCGTGGGCCCGGTGTCCTTTCTCTGGCTGGGCGAGCGCCTACTGGGGCGGGGCGGAGGAGGTGGGGTGGGGAAGAGGAATCAGGAAGAATTGGGCCCCGACAAGGGTTACCCCGGCCTTAGCCTCATTTGAGCACTTTTGGAAGGGATTAGAGTAGGCCTTAGAGCAGCTTGGTGTACAGTTGCCCCAAGTGGGCACCAGTTAATAAAGAAATGGATCTTGGCAGTCTCAAGTGCCTACTTAAAGGTGGGGGAAGGGAACTATTTCTCGGAAGAGGTGCTGATGGGCCTTCTTTTCAGATGGTGAGGCTTCTGCTTACATCTTTTTTACATTTTTGCTGTTTGGGACCTAACTGCTACTTTTTCTAGTCGTAACATATGACTTGCTTGAAGCTGTTGGAATAGTTACTGCATATTGCACACCCATCCTTGTAGCTAAAACAGCAACAAAACGCAGTGTTGTCTAATATTGGACAAGACTCTACCGTGAGTTAGAAAGAAGAGACTTTCTGCTTGTGAACTCCTTTCTCTGATATTTTCTATTTTGTGGTAAGTTAGGCTTGGTGTAAGTTGATAACCACATCTCAGTGAACCATATGCGTCAGATTTTGCATTTTTGAGCTTTAGAAAATCAAAAATCTTCATTTGTTTGGGGGAAAAAACCTCACTTGTCCTGAGGTATCAGGGATATGGCCGAAGAATAACAATGAAGCTTGATTTAGTGCAACTTCTAGAAAACCTGGAAGGAAACATATATGAGCAGCAAGTTACTTACTATTGCCTCTTGCGTGTCCGTCATCATTTCTTTTTTAACTTAAAATGGTTGGCTAAATATTTATTGACAAATTAGAAGAAGTATGTCACTGTCAACTCGTTGACTTTCTATTATTAACAGATTTTTATAGCATTATAAGTAACAGTTTTAAAAATTGAATCTATTCAGGCACTGTTTGAATACAGCGTTTTACATAATAGAAAAATCTCTGATACCTAGTGCCGTTACTAAATAGTGGAAGTCTTAATTTTTTAATATAGAGAACACAGTCTAAGAAGGAAGTCGAGGATTGTAGAAGATAATTTTTTTTTTGTTTGAGACGGAGTCTCGCTGTGTCTCCCAGGCTGGAGTTCAATGGCGCAGTCTCAGCTCACTGCAACCTCCGCCTGCCGGATTCATGCAGTTCTCCTGCCTCAGCTTCCCCAGTAGCTGGTACTACAAGCGTGCGCCACCATGCTCAGCTAATTTTTTTGTATTTTTAGTAGAGATGGGTTTCACCATGCTGGCCAGGCTGGTCTCGAACTCCTGACCTCGTGATCCGCCCGCCTCGTCCTCGCAAAGTGCTGGATTACAGGCTTCAGCCACTGCGCCCGGCCTGTAGAAGATGCACGTGTAAGACAAATCTGATTAGGTAAGAAAAAATAAAAAGACAAAACAAGCCTGCCACCCAGAGACCTACACCAAAATGTCAACTGTAGTTATTTTTCTAGACCTTTGGATAGCTACTAATATGGTTCCACATTAATAACAGTGGAACAGTACTGTATGTTCTGTGTTTTCAGTGGAAAACATTATAAAATCCTCTGAACAACCTTCTGTCAAGTAAGTTTTCGAGAACTTACGTGATTATCGATCCAGACTGATTTATTTAATCAGTCTGTGATTTGCCTTCCTTTTTTTTTCTAGTTTCTGGCTTTTATAAACATTTAAAATATTATAGGTCAGTCTTTGAGTGTTCTTACTTTCTTGGGATAAAGTGAATTGCTGAGTCAAAAGAATTTGCTCATTTTCAATGCATTTGATACATACTACCACATTGCTTTCGGAAAAGTTATGCTGGTTTTCCCAACCAGTGTTTGATGGGCAAAAAAAAACCTGGTGAAATTGAACTTTCATTTATTGGGCTTGGTATTTCTTTTTTAAATTGCCACTTGCTTTTTGCTCATTTTATCTTCTCTTGCCCATTGCCCCTCTTTGGGATATTTCTCTCTTACTGGTTTGTAAGACTTCTTTCTATTAATAGAGGTTGGAAATAGCAATTATCTAGGTTTTTAATGTTGGTTTGATAAACACTGAATTTTACTTAGTTTGCATTAGAGAGCTTACTGTTAATTCTTAAAAATTTAAATTCCCTGTTTCCAGTTCTAATTTTCAGTATGAAATCAGGTAAGATACATTAGCAGGTGAAAAGTTTGAAATGTAAAAGATCACCAAATTAATTTAGTGTTTCCTTGGGAATTTGATTACTTTTCTGGGAGAGGAGTTCTGGGCAACAGCGTAAATACTGTTATTTGTGGATATCTGCAGGTTAGGTTTGGTCTTCAAATAAGTCAACTTTATTTTTCTTTCAGAAAACTCTTGGATTTCTGGCTTTCTGTACTTTCCCGATTAACATTTAAATAAAAGACCAAATTAAACAAACTAATGTATTTAATTTGGTCTTTTATTTAAATCCTTTGTGGCTACCTAGCTTGCCTTTTCAGCTTTTAAGGAAAAAAAAAATCAGAGTTTTTTGTTTTGTTTTGTTTGGAGACAGTCTTACTCTGTCACCCAGGCTGGAGTGCAGTGGCCTGATCTCAGCTTACTGCAACCTCCACCTCCCAGGTTCAAGAGATTACCCTTAGCCTCAGTCTTCCCTGCCCCAGCCGCCTCCCACCCCGTTATCTGGGATTACAGGCACCTGCCGCCAGGCCCAGATGATTTTTGTGTTACGGGATTTCGCCGTGTTGGTCATGCTGGTCTCGAACTCCTGGCCTCAAGTGATCTGTCCTTCTTGGCCTCCCAAAGTGCCAGGATTACAAGTGTGAGCCACCATGCCTGGTCAGGGTTTTTTTTTTTGAGACAGAGTTTCAGTCTGCTGCCCAGGCTGGAGTGCAGTGGCGTGATCTTGGCTCACTGCAACCTCCGCCTCCTGGGTTCAAGCAATTCTCCTGCCTCAGCCTCCCAAGTAGCTGGGATTACAGGTGTGCACCATCACACCCAGCTAATTTTTGTATTTTTTAGTAGAGAGGGGGTTTCACCATGTTGGCCAGGCCGGTCTTGAACTCCTGACTCCAGGTTATCCACACAACTCGGCCTCCCAAAGTGCTGGGATTACAGTCGTGAGCCACCGTGCCCAGCCTAAAAAGTGGTTTTCTAATGTAACTGTATAAGTAGCTAGGTAAATTATTAAACAAACCCTGTTCAATTCTGCAGTTGGGAGTATTTAAACTTGCCATTTTGTATTTCCACAACAGTGTCCAGCAGATGTTGATTGTGCTTTCTAAGTATGCTAGGCACTATGTTAAGCAGAGGATATGCTTCTTGCCTAATATGCTTCTTGCCAAGGAGGTCCTTGGACTCCACTTCCAGAGATTCCTACTCATTAATGAAGTCTGAGGTGGAACCTGAGCATCTCTGTATTTTAGACTTCTAGTGATAGTTCTAAAACCACTGAAGGCCGGGCGCGGTGGCTCAAGCCTGTAATCCCAGCACTTTGGGAGGCCGAGATGGGCGGATCACGAGGTCAGGAGATCGAGACCATCCTGGGTAACACGGTGAAACCCCGTCTCTACTAAAATACAAAACTAGCCGGGCGAGGTGGCGGGCGCCTGTAGTCCCAGCTACTCGGGAGGCTGAGGCAGGAGAATGGCGTAAACCCGGGAGGCGGAGCTTGCAGTGAGCTGAGATCTGGCCACTGCACTCCAGTCCGGGCGACAGAGCGAGACTCCGCCTCAAAAAAAAAAAAAAAAAAACCACTGAAATAGTGATAATTAATCCACTGTCACGATTTTGACTCAGACAGAGTGAGTGAGAAGAGCAGCAGCATCTTAGGAGCACAGATTGGGTATACCTAATCAAAAAATCTGAAATGCTCTGAAATCACTTTGTTTTGTTGCCCAGGCTGAAGTGCAATGGCAAGATCATAGCTCACTGCAACCTCCAACTCCTGAGCTAAAGTGATTTCTCCCGCCTCAGCCTGCTGAGTAGCTAGGACTATAGGTGTGTGGCACCACTCCTGGCTAATTTTTTTTCTTTTTTGTAGAGACACAGGGTCTTGTTTTGTTGCCCAGGCCAGTCTCAAACTCCTGGCCTCAAGCACTCCTCGAAACTCAGCCTCTCAAAGTGGTAGGCCTGGAAATCCAAAACTTTTTGAGCACTGATGTGATGGTCAAAGGAAATTCTCATTGCAGCATTTCGGATTTTGGATTTTCAGTTTAGGGATGCTGATTGTAAGTATAATTAAATATTCCAAATCTGAGAATCTTCTGATACTCAACCTGTACCTTATTTAGAGTGTGTGCCAAGAGGAATATGGAGCTGGGACTGTTGAATGTGAGTGGTCAGAGAGGTATAAAAAACAGTGAATAGGTATCTTGCTTTTATAAGATCTATTACGCTAAATAACTTTTTTTTTTTTTTTTTTTGAGACGGAGTTTTGCTCTGTTGCCAGGCTGGAGAGCAGTGGTGGTGCGACATTGGCTCAGTGCAACTTCTGCCTCCCGGGTTCAAGCGATTTTCCTGTCTCAGCCTCCTGAGAAACTGGGACTACAGGCACATGCCACCACGCCCAGCTAATTTTTGTATTTTTAGTAGAGACTGGGTTTCACCATGTTGGCCAGATGGTCTCAATCTCTTGACCTCATGATCTGCCTGCCTTGGCCTCCCAAAGTGCTGGGATTACAGGTGTGAGCCACTGTGCCCAGCCAAATAACTCATTAAAATATCTAAGCCTTACTGAAGAAATTTTCTGTTGGCTGTTGGTTCGAAAGTTTTATTTCACCTATTTAAGAGATTTAATTAAAGAACCTCAAAGTTGAGGTTGCAAGCCTAAACTAAGGAAGGCAGTATACTATTCTAGCATATTATTTACTGGTTGGGGAGTCAGTGATAGCCCTGGTTTTTTCTCTGTGTAGTTAGTATCTCAGAACCTTCAATTTTTTTTTTTTTTTTTTTTTGATATGAGTCTCGCTGTGTCACCCAGGCTGGAGTGCAGTGGCCCCATGTCGGCTCACTGCAACCTCCACTTCCAGGGTTCAAGCAATTCTCCTGCTTTAGCCTCTCAGGTAACTGGGATTACAGGCATGCACCACCACACCAAGCTAATTTTTGTATTTTAGACAAGGTTTCACCATTTTGGCCAGGCTGGTGTCGAACTCCTGACCTCAAATGATCCACCCATCTTGGCCTCCCAAAGTGTTAGGATTACAGGCGTGAGCCATGATGCCCAGCCAAACTTTTTTTTTTTTTGTATTAAGATGGAGTTTCTGTCTTGTTGCCCAGGCTGGAGTGCAATGGCGCGATCTCAGCTCACCTCTGCCTCCCAGGTTCAAGCGATTCTCCTGCCTCAGCCTCCTGAGTAGCTAGGATTACAGGCATATGTCACCACGCCCAGCTAATTTTGTATTTTTAGTAGAGATGGGGTGTCTCCATGTTGGTCAGGCTGGTCTCAAACTCCCGACCTCAGGTGATCTGCCCGCCTGGACCTCCCAAAGTGCTGGGATCACAGTTAGCCACGCTGCCCGGCGTTGTTTTGTTTTTAATCTGGGACTGAAAATGAGGGAGTTGAATTACTGGATTGGTCCTTTTTTACATTAAGTGTTTTGTTTAACATTTTAAAAACCTCAGTTAATTGGAGATGTTCATTTTTTCCAAGAAATTGAATTCAGGTGTGCATATTGTGGTTAAATTCATTAATTGGGAGAGGAGGAAGAGGATGTACAAGCCTGTGCATGATGTGTGCAGGCACACGTGTTTTGAAGTTACTGAAGTGTTTGGTACGGTTTAGATTTATTCCTCTTGGACTGTATTTTCCCAGCTTATCTCCTTGAGCTGTAAGTTTAAATTACACTGACTTGTTGAATTGCTATAGCAGTAGTCCTATGAATCAAACTCTGGAGATGGGGTCTGGCTGTTTTAACAAGCCCTCTAGGTGATGGTGATGCAAGCTAAAGTTTGAGAACTGCTGATGTAGGAAATTTAACAGTAGTGTTTCTCTGTGTGTTATGTGTAGTGATAGATTACTACAGAGGTGGGTTAATGAGGCAAGGTAAATTGTTTAAGAAACTAATAATAGGGGGCCAGGCACGGTGGCTCATGCCTATAATCCCAGCCCTTTGGGAGGCTGAGCCATGCAGATCACTTGAAGTTAGGAGGTTGAGACCAGCCTGGCCAATATGGTGATACCCTAGCTGGGTGTGGTGGTTCGTGCCTGTAATCCCAGCTACTTGGGAGGCTGAGACAGGAGAATTGCTTGAACCTCGGAAGTGGAGGCTACAGTGAGCTGAGATCGCGCCACTGCACTCCAGCCTGGGTGATAGAGGGAGACTCTGCTTCAAAAAAAAAAAAAACAGTAATGAGAAAATTTCCAGAACCTCGGCAACACTAGGCTAATTGATAGGGTTGGAAGGTGTTTGTCATCGTAGTTGCTGTCCTTCAGCTAAGGTGGTCTTTACTCAGTATTTTCTCTTTTTTTTCTTTTCTTTTCTTTTTTCTTTTCTTTTCCCTTCCTCTCCCTCCCTCCCTCGCCTCCTCCCTCCTCACCTCCTCCTTCCCTCCTTCCCTCTTCTTTCCTTCCTTCCTTCCCTTCCTTCCTTCCTTCTTCCTTCCTTCCTTCCTTCCTTCCCTTCTTTCCTCTTTTTTTTTTTTTTTGGAGACAGTCTCTCTCTCTCGCCCAGGCTGGAGTGCAGTGGTGCCATTTCAGCTCACTGCAACTTCCACTTCCTGGGTTCAAGCGATTCTCCTGCCTCAGCCTCCCAAGTAGCTGGGATTACAGGCGCCCACCACTAACTATGCCTGGCTACTTTTGTATGTTTAGTAAAGACGGGGTTTCACCATGTTGGCCAGGCTGGTCTTGAACTCCTGACCTCAGGTGATCCACCTGCCTGGGCCTCCCAAAGTGCTGGGATTACAGGCATGAGCCACTGTGCCCGGCCAGTATTTGCAAATATACAGACCAAAGTAGTGACATCTGACATTCTAGATTGGAGTTCTTTTTTTTTGTTTTTTGTTTTTTTTTGTTTTTTTTTGAGACGGAGTCTCGCTCTGTCGCCCAGGCTGGAGTGCAGTGGCTGGATTTCAGCTCACTGCAAACTCCACCTCCCGGGTTTATGCCATTCTCCTGCCTCAGCCTCCCAAGCAGCTGGGATTACAGGCGCCCGCCACCTCGCCCGGCTAGTTTTTGTATTTTTTAGTAGAGACGGAGTTTCACTGTGTTAGCCAGGATGGTCTGGATCTCCTGACCTCGTGATCCGCCCGTCTTGGCCTCCCAAAGTGCTGGGATTACAGGCTTCAGCCACCGCGCCCAGCCCATTGGAGTTCTTGATTTCCCTTCCACTCCTAGATTTTTTTTAATGTAGAACATTGAGTTTTCTAATTTATTAGTATGCTGGAAGAGATACAAAGTCCTGGATAGATATGAAGTCCTGTTTAAAGGAATATGAGAAGACTTATGCTTAAGGAGTTGACAGTCTCTTAGAGTTAACACCAAGCTGTTAGGTTAGTGAGTAATTTAAGTAAGTGGATAGTAATAGGTATTCGTGGAAGAGATGCCTGTAGGTGTTGTCAAAGATGGCTAGGATTTGGGTGGATAAAAAAGAGGAAGTCATTCTAAGGAATTGAATGAGGTGAGAATGAGGAAAGTTTTTGAGTAATGAAGGTAGCTAAAGTAGAACGGAGTTCTAAAATGCTGGATAATAATGTAGAACCTGGGAGATTAAACACTATGATGAAAGGTAAGCAGAAGTCATCAGATTAGATTCCTTTCTTTTGGGGTTGACCTGTGGTAACTATATAGATTAGTTATCTTTTGCCGTATGTTATCCCAAAACTTAGTGGCTTAAAACAGCAAGGATCTATTATATCATAGTTTCTATGAGTCACAATTCTGGATGCAGCCTACCTGGGGGCCTCTGGCTTATGGTCTCTTACAAGGCTGCAGCCAAGGTGACAGCTGGGTAGCAGTTCTCTCTCTCTCTTTTTTTTTTTTTTTGAGACGGAGTCTTGCTCTGTCGCCCAGGCTGGAGTGCAGTGGCCGGATCTCAGCTCACTGCAAGCTCCGCCTCCCGGGTTTATGCCATTCTCCTGCCTCAGCCTCCGGAGTAGCTGGGACTACAGGTGCCCGCCACCTCGCCCGGCTAGTTTTTTGTATTTTAGTAGAGACGGGGTTTCACCGTGTTACCCAGGATGGTCTCGATCTCCTGACCTCGTGATCCACCCGTCTCGGCATCCCAAAGTGCTGGGATTACAGGCTTGAGCCACTGCGCCCGGCCTCTCTCTCTTTTTTTTGAGGACAGAGGCTTGCTCTAGTGCCCAGGCTGGAGTGCAATGGCATAATCTCAGCTCATGGCAACCCTCACCTGTTGAGTCCAAGTGATCTCTTACCTCAGCCTCCTGAGCAACTGGGACTACAGGTATGCACCACCACGCCCCAGCTTATTTTTTTGTGTGTGTGGGTTTTTTTTGGTAGAGACCGGTATTTTTTTGTTTTGCCATATCGCCGAGGCTGCTCTTGAACACCTTAGTTCAAAGGATCTGCCTGCCTTAGCCTCCTGCAATACTGGGATTACAGGCATGAGCCACCGTGTCTGGCCTGGGTAACAGTTCTCAAGGCTTGACTGGGGAAGCTTCCCCTTCCAAGCTCACTCATTTGGCTGTGACCAGGCCGGATTTTCACTGGCTGGTTGTTGCCCAGAGATACCAGTTCCTTGCCATGTGGGCCTCTGCATAAAGTGGCTGACAACACAGTAGCTTGTTTCCTCCAGAGTGAGGGATCTGAGAGAGAAGGCCGATATGATGGAAGCCGTATTCTTTTTATAACTTAGTCTTAGAAGTAACGTCGCATCACTTTGCAATATTTTATTTACTATAAGTGAATAATTAAATCCAGCCCATATGCAAGTGGAGGGGATTATACAAAGATGTGAAGACCAGGAGGCAGGGGTCTTTGGGGGCCATCTTAGAGGCCGGCTGTTGGTTTCTCTGTCTGTTAAGAGGTAAATTACAGCTGTTGTATAATGCCTTTCTATCCAATCTTTTTGTATACTATTGTGAGAACATAGTGTGTTGGATTTTTTATTTTGGATTAACCATAAACTATTTACATTTGTCTTTGCAAAGCATATCTGTAAATGATAAACATTCCTAATAACCTTTCAGTGGCTTAAGTTTAAAATAGCTTGTAGTCTCAGAATTGGTAGGAATTTGAGAGTCTCCAGTTTACTGAATTTTTTTTTTTTTTTAACTCTAGCTACGTAATGGAATCACCTGGGGATTTTTTTCATTACTCTTTTTTAAATAGAAAATTGTAGATTCACGGCTGGGCACGGTGGCTTACGCCTGTAATCTTAACACTTTGGGAGGCCGAGGCAGGCAGTTCACCTGAAGTCAGGAGTTCGAGACCAACCTGGTCAACGTGATGAAACCCTGTCTCTACTAAAAAAAAAATAACAAAAATTAGCTAGGCGTGGTGGTGGGCGCCTGTAATCCCAGCTAGTCGGGAGGTTCAATTACTTGAACCCAGGAGGCAGAGGTTGCAGTGAGCTGAGATTGTGCCATTGCACTCCAGCCTGGACAACAAGAGCAAAACTCCATCACAAAAAAAAAAAAAAAAAAAATTGTAGATTCACATGCAGTTGCAAGAAATAATGCAAAAATCCCACATACTCTTTTTTCCAAAAAAATTTTATTTCCCTAGGTTATTCGGGAAGAGGTGGTGTTTGATTATATGAGTAAATTTTGTAGTGGTGATTTGTGAGATTTTGGTGCACCCATCATCTGAGCAATATACACTGAACCCAGTTTGTAGTGTTTTATCTCTCACCTGCTTCTCACCTTTTTCCCCCGAGTCCCCAAAGTTCATTATATCAGTCTTAAACGCCTTTGCATCCTGATAGCTTAGCTCCCACTTAGGAGTGAGAACATACAATGTTTGGTTTTCTGTTCTTGATTTACTTCTCTTAGAATAGTAGTCTCCAATCCCATCCAGGTTGCTGCAAATGCCATTAGCTCATTCCCTTTTATGGCTGAGTAGTATTCCATCATACACACACACACACACACACACACACACACACACACACACACACACCAGTTTCTTTATCCACTTGTTGATTGATGGGCATTTGGGCTGGTTCCCCATTTTTGCAATTGCGAATTGTACTGCTCTAAATGGCATGTGCAAGTATCTTTTTCGTATAATGACTTTTCCTCTGGGTAGTACCCAGTAGTGTGATTGCTGAATTAAATAGTAGTTGTACTTTTAGTTCTTTAAGGAATCTCCACACTGTTTTCCATAGTGATTGTACTAGTTTACATTCCCACCAGCAGTGTAGAAGTGTTCCATTTTCACTGCATCCATGACAACATCTGTTATTTTTTAATTTTTTGATTATGACCATTCTTGGTGGGACTAAAGTGGTATTGCATTGAATCCCACATATTCTTTACTGATTTTTCTGCAATAGTAACATCTTATAAAAACAGTATCTTGCAAAACATCTTGCACAGTATCACAATGAGGATAATGACATTGATGTGATCTAGTGATCTTACTCAGATTTTCTTACCTGGGGATTTTTAAAAACGTGGGCACCCAGGCCCTACCGCATACCAAGTAAGTGGGTCTCTGGGGGGTTTGGGCCAGGCATTGCCATTAAACAAGAATCTTTCCTGGATTGTTTTAATGCACAGCCAGGGTTGAGAGCTCCTGCTTTTGTAAGAAATCTTTCTAAAACACTGCTGTCTCTGCTTAACTGCAAGTAAATAACAGTGAGCTATTTTGTGATGCATCTCAATCCAGTGTTTGCCTATTGATTTTTTTAAAAAATGGAAATAAAATCTACTTCCATATTAGCTTTCACTCATTGTTCTTAGTACTGGTAGCACCCTGAATGATTTTGTTTTTTATATAACTATCATTTTGGAATCCTGAAGGAAAAATTTTTCTTCCTAAGGTTAATCACCTCCCCTTTCCTCAGTCATTCCTTTTAGGTAATCACTGTCTTTCTTATAATAGGCATAGTATCATAGGCCATAACTTTGCTAAATTATTGACTATGTACACAACTCATCCTTTGATGTTGACACTATATTACTATATAACTTTGTATAAATAGCTTAATTATTTTCATTAAATGATGGGATAAATAGAATGAGAATTTATTTAGGCTGACATTACTGGGCAAGATAGTAATCAGGCTGCTTCTAAACCTGGAGTGACTGGATCCTTTGGGGCCCACGGAGATGGTAGTAGTGGTGGTCCTTGCATTATTTTCTGTGTTTTAAAAAGCCTCATTTTTTTTTGTTGTTGTTGTTTGTTTTGAGACCGAGTCTTGCTCAGTTGCCCAGGCTGGAGTGCAGTGGTGCGTTCTCAGCTCACTGCAAGCTCCGCCTCCCGGGTTCACACCATTCTCCTGCCTCAGCCTCCCGAGTAGCTGGGGCTGCAGGCACCCGCCACCACGCTCAGCTAATTGTTTCGTATTTTTAGTAGAGGCGGGGTTTTACTGTGTTAGCCAGGATGGTCTCAATCTCCTTACCTTGTGATCCACCCTCCTTGGCCTCCGAGAGTGCTGGGATTACCGGTGTGAGCCACCGCGCCCGGCCCCCGCCTCATGTATATTTTTTTAAAAAGCTGTCGAGCAACTTTTATAGAGTCAGTAGATTTCTATAATCACTTATAATTTAAGTTTCTTCCTAAATTTTTTATTTTTTTTTCCTAAATTGTCATTTGCCTAGTGATAGGTGGTCATCTGGTTTCCCCTTATCTGCAGTTTCAATTTTCAAGGTTTCAGTTACCTGAGGTGTGCAGCAGTCTGAAAATATTAAATAGAAAATTTCAGAAAGAAACAATTTGTAAGTTTTAAATTGTACACCATTCTGAGTAGTGTGATGAAATCGTTCACCATCCCACCCAGGACGTGAATCATCCCTTTATCCAGTATGTAGCAGTATGTAGACTACCTACCTGCTTCTACTGGCCTCGGCTGGTCACTTAACTGTTATCAGATTGAAAAAACATAGCATGTATAAGTTCGGTATTATCTGCACTTCCAAGTTTCCACTGAGGGTCTTGGGACGTGTTCCCTGAGGATGAAGGGGACTGCTGTAGTGTCTCATTTGATGCAGCTTGGGGTATAGTTGATGCCCAATTAGTTGATGGACAATATGCTATCTCAGAAGGTGGCTTAAAAAATCCTTATTGCTCTAACATCTGCTCTGACAAATCAGCTTTCTAGAGCCCAATTTTTTTTTTTGTTTTCCATTTTTAAAAATCACTTTTTTTTTTGAGACAGAGTCTGTCGCCCAGGCTGGAGTGCAGTGGCATGATCTTGGCTCACTGCAACCGCTGCCTCCTGGGTTCAAGTGATTCTCGTGCCTCAGCCTCCCAAGTAGCTGAGATTACAGGCATGCATCACCACACCTGGCTAATTTTTGTGTTTTTTGGTAGAGACAGGGTTTCACCGTGTTGGCCAGACCGGTCTCGAACTCCTGACTTCAGGTCATCCGCCCTCCTCAGCCTCCCAAAGTGCTGAGATTACAGGCATGAACCACTGTGTCCAGCTTGACAATGTTGGTTTTAAGGCCAAAAGTTTGAAGATTTAAATGAAAAATACCAAATATTCAGGAGTTGTCTCCTGTTATTTTTTTTTTTTTTTGTATGTAAATACTGTTCTGTAGTATTGTGCTTTCCTTTTTTGCTCTGTTCCACTTAAAAGTGTCAGAAGTGCCCTTACAATACATTTTGGCAAAAAACAGAGCAGGTAATGAAGTATTAGGTAAGATTTTCTTGTTACTGAGACATTTGCTTAGACAATGCTAAGAATAACTATCATCCTAGACACTTATCCCCAGGCTTGCTTTTCATTGCCTTTGAAACTGTCATACTTATAACTCAGATATTAACTGACTCCAATTACCTGGTAATATATCCTCCTAATCACAGTTGTACAGTGTTTTTAGGGATAAAGTGTAAACTAGAAACCGAGAAGTATTACCTGATTCTTAGCATGTATTTGTAAGTAAAAGCCACTAATGTGGACATTTATCTTGGAATTTGTGACATTGGAACAGACATTTATCTGAAACTTACTTGAAACTCAAATTTAATGCCTTCTCTCTTTGAGGCTTTCCCCCTTTTGATTGGGTTATCTGAGAACCATTCTTGGGTTTTGAGTCATCCTTGAATTTTTTTTTCTTCATTTTCCACATCCAATGATCCCTGATCAAGTTAGCTCTGAAATTTGTTTCATGTTGTTACTATCCTTTTTACTAACTAATCCTAGTTTAGGACCTTTTTATTTTGCCTCCTTGTCTCTAGGCTTCCAATGTATCATTCTGTTACCAAACACAAATGTAATAGTCCTGCTAAAAAGAGACTTCCTGTCAAAAGTCTATCCTAGATTCCTTACTGTGGCATTCATGTCTTCCCCATCTTAATATAGCTAATTGTTTTCAATCTCATCTGCTGTTGTTCCTCATCCCTTATCACCGCCAGTTGCACTGTTTGTAATTCCTTACTGTGTAACACATATTTGTGTTTTCATGCTTTTGTTCATGCTCGTCCCTTTTCTTTTGATACCTTTTCTTTTATTTCTCTTACTTTTTTCTTGAGACAGGGTTTTTGCTCTATCGCTCAGGCTGGAGTGCAGTGGCACCATCATGGTTCACTACAGCCTTGAACTCCTGGGCCTAAGTGATCCTCCCACCTCAGCCTCCTGAGTAGCTGGGACTACAGTTGCTTGCCACCACATCTGGCTAATTTTTTGTGTTATTTTTACATTTATTTTTTGTTTGTTGGTTTTGTTTTTGGTAGAGACAATTTTTTGCCATGTTGCTCAGACTGATCTCGACCTCCTGGACTCAAACGATCTTCCCACCTCAGCCTCCCAAAGCGTTGGGATTACAGGCATGAGCCATCGTGCCCAGCTATCTTTCTCTTCTTAACTGCCTGATATATTCCTACTGAGCATCTGCTCAGGCTGGCCATGGTAGCTCATCTCTTTTCAGGTTCTCCTCTACCTTTCCTGTGCTTCCTTATCTATGTTTGGATAGTGCTTCATGTGGATATTTGGTATAGCCTATAAGAGGTTATGATACAGCCATCCCTATACCCAAGCCTCTAGCTATATATGAGGGTTTTGAAGGTGAAAACTAAAACTCCTTCATTCTTTGTGTCCATAGCAGATAGTACACTGAGTCTCTGACAGAAGAAACTCAGTAAATATTTGTTGAAGTTTGTCCTTGCCTGGTAAATGGTTGCTTTCTCAGTTTTTCCTTGTGGTAAACAAAGGGATCCAGACAAGATTTTCTTCTGGCATTAACAAATTATTTTATGATTTCTAGATAACGCCAAAGTGATAGTGTAAGAAGATGGCAAAGAAGAAATGTTTAAATTCCAAGAGGACAAGCTTCTTAAGGCCCCTGAATATTCAGCCTTTTAGGTGAAGCTTTATTATTTGCATATAGTTCCCTGGCGCTTTATGTAAACTGACACAGTGATGATGTTAAAGACAGTTGAATCACCCAGGTGCAGTGGCGCACGCCTACAATCCCAGCACTTCGGGAGGTTGAGGCAGGAGGATTGCTTGGGCCCAGGAGTTTGAGACCAGCCTGGGCAACATAGACCTTTTCTTTACAAAACATAAATAAAATTAGCTGGGCTTGGTGGCATGTGCCTGTAGTCAGTTACTTGGGAGGCTGAAGTGGGAGAAGAGGATTGCTGAGCTCAGGAGGTCAATCAAGGCTGTAGTAAGCCGAGATTGTGCTATTGCACTCCAGCCCTAGGCAACAGGGTGAGACCATGTCTCAAAAAAAAAAAAAAAAAAAAAAAAAAAAAAAAAAAAAGACAGTTGAATTAGTTTAATACAGTAGTTTCAAAGTATGGTCCATAAGAACAAAACTATTTAGTAATAACTGAAAGACACTAATTGCCTTTTTAAATGTTCTGGCATTTGTGCTGATGTTGCAGGGCAATGAGAAAGTAAAACCACTGGCACCTTAGTACAAAAGATATCAGTGGCACCAAACTATACTAGTAGTCACTATGTTCTTCACCATCACTGACTCAGAGTAAAAAATAGGTTTCACTTAATCCTAAATGAAGAAGTAAAAATTACTAGTTTTCTAAGTCTTATTCCTTAAGGACACATCTTAATTGCTTGTGTGACAAAACGGGAGGTATGCATAAAGCACTTCTGCATACTGAAGTATGGTGGTTGTCTCAAAATAAAAACATTTGTGTGTGCTTTTGACTTGTGAACTTGTTTCGTTTCTGGACCTACCCTGGGCAGGTTTCCACAGTTGAGAATCTTAGCGTATTCTGTTACCTTAAAATTCCGCACACTACCAGTTTGTCTTTTGAAATGTTATTTTTATAAGATGTCAATCCTAGTATGGTTCACTTTTGTTATATGTTGGCACCTCTGTGGGTTATGGAAAGCTTTGCCCTCTAAAGCAACTAGTTGGTTTTTAGGAAATGAAAATATTGGTCTTTGTGGATAAGTAGAGTCTTGTTAAAAGCTATTAGAAGGCTGTCTTTGGAAAAAATCAGAAAAATGAAAAGAACTCTGAAAGGATGATAATAATGGAAAAGAGGCCTTTGTAGCCTTGTGAATGTAATACGTGTAGTTACCACAGATTTTTCAGGGAGGCTAGGTACGGTGGCTCACGCCTGTAATCCTAGCACTTTGGGAGACTGAGGCAGGAGGATTGATTGAACCAAGGAGTTTGAGACGAGCCTGGAAAACATAGTGAGACCCCGTCTCTAGCAAAAAAAAAAAAAAAAAAAAA
>NW_016812251.1:72820-91054 GCF_001698545.2 Rhinopithecus bieti | reverse complement strand
TCCCCCCCACAAAAAAAAAAAAAAAAAAAAAAAAATTGTTTTCAGGGAATGCTGAAATGTCTCCTCCTCAAAAAAAAAAAGAAGTCTCCTTCTTTTACAAGTTAGTCACCTTACTCAGTTTATTATAGCAGGGGTTCCCAATCCCCAGGCTGTGGCCTGATTAGGAACTGGGCTGCACAGCAGTAGGCGAGCAGCCAGCGAGCATTACCACCTGAGCTCTGCCTCCTGTCAGATTGGCAATGGCATTAGATTCTCATAGAAGTGCAAACCCTATTGTAAATTGTGCATTCGAGGGATCTAGGTTGGCACTTCTTATGAGAATCTAATGCCTCATAATCTGAGGTGGAATATTCATTGTTGTCATTGTCCGTCTCCACTCCCCTCCCCCTCCATTTCATGGAAAAATTGTCTTCCGTGAAACCAGTCCCTAGTGCCAAAAAGTTGGAAACCGACCACTGTGCTGTAGTCTCAAAAATGTTCATATTTGGCCTAAATCTATAGTCCAAGGAAGCACATCAAATCTTTATCATTCATGACAAGCAGGGGTGGGAGAGGAAGCAGGGATAGGAGTGGTTATGTGGCCAGCCAATAGGATAGGAAACTTAGAAGGAACCTACTTAGCCAAGCATGTTTTGAGCCTTTGAGTCCCAGTAACTAAACAGTGCGGACTAGGATAAAAGATTTATTCACACCTGTAATCCCAGCACTTTGGGAGGCCGAGGTAGGTGGATCTTGAGGTCAGGAGTTCAAGACCAGCCTGGCCAACATGGTGAAACCCCGTCTCTACTAAAAGTACAAAAATTAGCCAGGTGTGGTGGCGGGCTCTGTAATCCTAGCTACTCGGGAAGCTGAGGCAGGAGAATTGCTTGAACCTGGGAGGCGGAGGTTGCAGTGAGCCGAGATTGTGCCAGTGTACTCCAGCCTGGATGACAGAGCAAGACTCTTGTCTCGAAAAAGAAAAGATTAGCATGACAGATCAGGCTTTTCATAATTTGCCCCTATCTACCTTAGCTGCCATTTCCTTATGCTTACTTGTATTATAGCATAATAATCATATTCCCTGTGGAAATTTTCTGTATGCCTTTGTAAGGTTTTTTTCCTTTGCTTCAAATGCTTTCCCCCACCCCCCCATAAACCCATTCATACTTAAGGACCCACTGTAAACATTGTTTCTTCTTTGAATCTTACCCTATGAGCCTCAGAATTTTGTATATACTTTTATAATAAAAAGCTCTTATCTCATTTATTCCCTTACTAAATAGACTCTGAAATTCTTGGTGATTTGATCAGTATATTAATTTTGGTATTTCCATTGTACCCACAAAGTTCCTGGAACATAGCTGATAGACATTGAAAAGTCAGATATGGATGGATTTTCTGATTGATTTTATTATTGATAAAAATAATTCTTGGTACTATCCCTATTTTTTTCCTTTGTGAATTGTTCACATTTCTCTTCTACCGAATTCACTGAATTAACCCTTCGCTTATTCTCCAACATAACTACTTTTTGCTCTTAACCAGTTGTCTTACGGAACTTTAGTTATCAAAACGTTATGTGAAATAGGTGACATTTTTACTATTTTGTGATTAAGGAATTAGAGGTATAGAGGAATTAAATAACCAGCTTTTCATATCTGGAGTTGGAACTCAGTATTTTATATCATTAAATATACACAAACGTTTGAATGTTACTGTTGTGTGTGCTGGGTATTTTCTGTTTGCCTCTGTGGAACTCTTCTATCGTTTTCCATCCTGCTGTGCTCCAGAAGACAGACTTATACAGGCTAAGTCAGTGGGCTCTGACTTGTGACTTCATTGCTGTGGCCTCTGAATCCAAATAAATGATAAAAAGAGTGGAATGGAGTCAGAAGTCTACTACATACCCCATTTAAGACCTTAAACAGCTTACATATGTACCATCCTCAAGAAAATATCAAGTCAAAATTGCTGTTACAACATTTACTGTTTTCTACTCTAGCATTTAAAAACACAAAGTTTAATAAAAAATAATTCTACTCTACCAAAGTAATAGAATACATATATATTACATAAAATTTGTTCATGATTTATGTATGAAGTTACAAACTTAGACTAGTGGTCCACAAAACCCAGCATTCTTCTGAAAGAAGTACCAAGAGATTCTGGAAGAATAGCACCGTGAAACTGTTAATGGAGGCGCACTAGATAACAAATGCTTGTTTTAAAGGGAGAACAGCCAGTTTATTTTGCTCGGTAATAAGAAAATAGTTCTTTAGTAAAGTTCTCGGGTGAGCTTATTACTAATGCCATTTAACTTCAAATGTGGGAAAATGTGTTTACTTTTTAACCTACTCTTCACCACCTCTTATGAAGGGGAAAACTTAGGGAGTGAGGCTCAAATTACTAGTCATTTAATTTGGAAATGTTCCTTTGAAAAGAACGTATGTACATAATTTTAGTCACTGTTTTGTTACAGAATTTTAAAATGTAATAATTACATTTTATTGGCCCTAAAAATATCTGGTTTTATTAATAATCTCTAATCGTATTACATTAATATAATAGCTGGGTCCTTAGGATATATGATAATGTATGAAGCTTGATTATAATGTTGCATTCTACCCAGCTATAAAGCCAAAGTGGTGAAAGTAGGACTTTTAAATATACAGAAGTTTTCTAGTCACCCTTAGGAATGAAAGTATAATATTAAGCAATATTTGAAGATTTAAGGAAACAGTAAGCTTGCCTAATCTTTGATTCATACCACAGTAAACACAGTTTTTGATTCACATAGAGTCAGATTAACAAGGTTGGAAGGATCCTAACGGTTATCCTAGCCAACCACATATCAAGTACTACCTCCCTGGTAAGTTGTCCTGTAGACTATTCTTAAGTGTCTACTCTGGCTAAACCTTCACGCCACTTCCAGAAGTGAGCACACTTAATATTTGAACAGCTCTGATTTAGAGTTCTTTCATACTCTGATTTTGTCTTCCTGTAGCTTTTTACCTGAACCTGTCTGGTTCTAATCCTTCTCATGATAGCCATTCTATAATTTTGAAGACTTATTGAACATATTGGAGACTAGCAATGCAGTAACCTAATCCAGACTAACTTTTTTTTGGGGGGTCAGAACCCAGAATAAAGCTGCTGCTTATTCTGGGTTTACTTCTTAGGGATTGTTGATTAGAAAGATTATTCTTCACTGGTATTTTGGAGCAAGGCCTGTGCATGTCTTTTCAGGCAAAGTTACATAAGGTAGAACACTACAGCAGCACATGTACACCCTGTTCAATTAAATAAATACCAGGCAGATCTGTTCATACCCTCATTGTAGATATTGAAGGGTTGGTGGGTTTTGCAGTAACAAATTAATAAGTAATTCATCTTTTTTTTTTGAGACGGAGTCTCACTCTGTCGCCCAGGCTGGAGTGCAGGGGCACGATCTCGACTCACTGCACACTCCGCCTCCCGAGTTCATGCCATTCTCCTGCCTCAGCCTCCTGAGTAGCTGGGACTACAGGCGCCCGCCACCGCGCTCGGCTAATTTTTTTTTGTATTTTTAGTAGAGATGGGGTTTCACCATGTTAACCAGGATGGTCTCGACCTCCTGACCTCGTGATCCGCCCGTCTCGGCCTCCCAAAATGCTGGGATTACAGGCATGAGCCACCGCGCCCCGCTAAGTAATTCATCTTGATGTTACTATTTTATTAATAGTTTTGAGTTCTGTATATTTCCTCCAACTCAGAATTTATAAAAATAAAAGCACTTTCTAGATAGTTAACTAGTTAGCTCTGAATAAAATGTTTCGTACTACCTTTTTAAAGATTCTAGGTCATTTTAAGCAAAGAATATTGAAATTGCGTTGCAAACTTATCTTTGTGAATCAGGTTTTTCTTCATTCTATGTACAAAACAAAATATAGAAATAAGTTGTATACTGAGCTCTTCTCTGTAACCTCAGATTTTTTTTAAAAAAAGTTAAAAGTCTTAGTGTGCTAAGAGTGACTTTATAAACTTTTTAAAAGGATTTAAATTTTTTTTATTGTTTGACTATGCATACATATATTTTCTTGGCTCAAATTCAAAAAGCACAAAAGATTTAAAAAACACATATATCTGCCTTTATACCTCAACTACCTGGTTCCTTCCCTCACAGTATTGTTGATGTCTTAATACTTTTCTCGTAAATGCAGAACCCTTTCCCAGCCTGATTTTTATATTTCTTATAAAATCCTAAATATCATATTATAGTTACTTTATAAATTTCTGAGGTTAGTGGGTCCCTAAAAATAATGCTTCAGTTTAATTGGGAACCGTTTGTAAATTGAGTACTTGATTTATTTTTATCAGCTGAGATTTCTTTAGCTGCCACACTGCTGGGGGAATACAGATAATGGATAACTCTTTAAGAAATAATCTATAAATAAAGTACAGTGTGATGATATGTTTCACAGTAGAAGCACAAGGTTGAGAAGGAGTATTTAATGCTGTTCTCTGGGAGGACTGACTTGCTGGTAGGAATGAAAGGAAGCTGAATCTTGAAAAATAAATAGTAGCTTACTAGGCAGATGGGGTTAGAGGTGGCATTTCAGACAAAGGAGGAAGAGGAATGGAAGAAGTTCTGGTATGTTGAATAACAATAAGGAATTGAATATTGCTGAAATTACTGGGAAGTAGAGTGGTAGGAGCTGGTGCTAGACAGGCAGTGTGATCAGTTTATGAAAGCCTTTAGCATGGTGAGTGCTATTGCGATGGACTTAATTCACTAGGACTATATGAAAACAACTTTAAACTTTTAAATTAATAAGGGATTAGAGTTTAAAAGGCCGCTCTGTTGGTACTATAGGAAATAAATGAGAACAGGGTGAGATTAGGAAACTGGGAGAGTAGTGAGTAATCCATTAGAATAACTTGTGAAAGAAATGGGTTAGCAAGGCTGGAATGGAGGAGGGAAGGCATTCAAGATACAAGCGAGAAATGATTATTAGGGAAAAAAAAAACTTGGTGATTAAGTCTTTAGTATCATTTAGAACCACATTCAGTTCCAGCTTTGCCTTTTACCGGCTCTGTGACTTCGTATGTAATATGATTTTAATAAATTCTGTTTCATCATCTGTGAGTATTGTAATTGCATAGTTGAAGCTTTAAGCAACTTTCATTTAACTAACTTGGTGAATAGTTAATAGTTGCTCTCCATTTCCTCAGTAAAACAGACCTAGGCAGTGTTCATGACAGGCTCTCAGCTTGTAGGCCTAAGTGGTGAAATTAACCAGTCACGATAGCTCTCATACTGTGTGATATCATTTATACAAAATGTCCTGAATTGGCAAATCTATAGAGATAGAAAGTAGATCAGTGGTTGTCAGAGGCTGAGTGGGGGAAATGGGGAGTGACTGCTAATGAGTATAGGGTTTCTTTTAGGGGTGATGAAATGTTCTAAAATTAATGGTTGACACAACTATGTCACAACTCTGTGAATATAATCAAAACCACTGAACTACTTTTGAGAGTTAATTTCATGGTATATCTCAAGTCACAGAAAAAAAATCTAATTCAATTTTCCCCATTTGTCCAATATGTCTTTTATAGTTTTTCTTCTTTCGGTCAAGGATCATGGATTGCATTTGGTTATCATGTCTCTTTATTTGCCCATGTTCTTGATGGGTTAAAACAGTAAAGAATATACAAATGGTTAGATCTCCTATACACAAAAGAATAGACAAATGGTTAGATCTCCTATAAACAAAAGTTTCCTGAAACTTCCTTAAACGTGTAGCATGGATCTAGTTTATTTTAGATGCATGCAAAATAAAACATTTGATTAAATTAAAATTGCTCTGTCATGATTGTAAGCTCTTGGTGAAGACAGATCAGACAGGGTATTTGGGTTAATGTCAGTTAAAAAATTCTGTGTCAAAGCACAATATTTATACTGGCTTGAGCTAGAATTTTGAGACATTGTTTTAAGGTTTGTTTTTTAAAAATAGCTTTTAGAAGCTTCTTGAGATGTAACTATATATGATATATAAACTATGATATACAAATATATATATTATGCAAAAATATATCCTACAATTTTTTTTCCTAAAGAGACACTGTTTTTCTGTCACCCAGGCTGGAGTGCAGTGGTGTGATCACAGCTCACTGCAGCCTTCAACTCCTGGGCTCGAGCAATCCTTTCGCCTCAGCCTCCTGAGCAGCTGGGACTACAGGCACACACCACCCCACCTAATTTTAAAAAAATATTGTTTAGAGATGGGGTCTGTTGCCTAGGCTGGTCTCAAACTCCTGGCTTCAAGCAGTCCTCCCACCTCAGCCTACCAAAGTGTTGGGATTATCAGCTTGAGCCATTGTGCAGTTTTGTATATAAATGTCTTACTGTTATAACTTGGTAATTGACCTAAATAATACTGTTACATATTGTTTTAAGCCCCCAAAATTGTCTTACCTAGATGTGGTGCTAGCAACTGTTTTTATAAAGGCAGGAGTGTAGAATGGCAAAATGCTGAAACACAAACATATAAGCACACGGACGTTAGTGTCACAGTAGAAATTTCCTGTTTGCAATAATTGCCATTTTAATTTTGGTGCAGAAAGCCTTCTATGGATGTGATAGTTTATATACCAAAGAGCAATCTCTATTTGAAGAAACTGTGTGGCCTGGTTACAGAAGTGTCTGCTGTATCTGTAACTGTCACTGGTATTAAAAATACTGATTTATTTTGCCTGTTGTGATAATCAAGAATAACTTATTTGGATATGTGCATGGGATGGTTGCAAATACCAAGTTCAGGTATTTTATTATAGAATATAGATAGATGTGTTTTCTTCTGGTTTTCCCCACCCCTTTATATACCTTGATTTTAATTTTTATCAAGTGTGTCTCTTTGGCCTTTGCCGCTGTGGCCCATTGATCTGTCCATCTGTCTGTTACAGTGCATATTGGGTACTTCCAGAAGTATGAATTCAGTGATGCAAAGGACAGGCGGGCTGCAGCAGCAAAGGTAGGACAGAATCATTCCAAAGACAAGTCATTAAAGGACCATTAAACACACATACACACAGACATTGGCAACCAGTACCTCATTATTTAAGGGCACATCATTTATCCTATAAATCTTTATGGGAAAGCTTGTTCTGACATGACAAATGTGACGTACTTGTAAAGGGCACAATTTTCTTTTTATGTTTTAAACCAGAAGCCTGCTTGGCACTTAGGCAACAAAGTAAATGGCATTTGCCGCTGTCTTTAAGATGTGGAATAATAGAAGAGATAATTAAATGGAGGATATTAATGGTATTAATTTGATTCATGGAGTTGGCTGATTTTCAGAAACTATGATAAAGGATCCTATTTTGTAAACTGGGAGGAGAAACAGAGAAGATAGATTGAGCTATGTGTGTATATTAATGTGTTAATGTTTATATTCCTGGTTCTGTAATATTTTGATGAAAATAATCTAAATCTTCCAGTTATTTTGCTGACTTCCATGAGGACGATTAAGAAATTCTGTTTAAATATTTGTACCATTTACTTAAGTATTTGTATCAATTTACTTGCTAAATGATAGCAGTTACAATAGCAATTTCTGGCTTAAAAAAATAACAGGGTTAGGGTGGGAGGGCAGTAGCATTTTTACACTGAATCCTAAAACATCAGTTACAGGCAAGGTTTAAGACTTAATCATACATTGCAAACACTTGAAGATGAAATGGAAGGCCTATAAGGTTGAGTGTTAGGTTGCATGTGTCATTCTAGTATTGGCTGAAAAGCGAGTGCTATAGGTATAGTGGAATGATGCACATATTTGCATCATTTTCTATGCTGTTATGCTTCTGAAGAGGCTGTGTTTTCCTGAATGGGTTAGTAGAGTGCTTCTCAAGGCTTCCCAAATGAAGTCAGATAAAAATGTGTATTTGTTCTTCCAGTGAAAATTGCTGGGTTTTCAAACCAGTAATCTTAGCTGTAAAACCTAAGATCTTACCACAGCCTGAATTCTGACTCAAATGCTGATCTTAGTTAATACTTTTATAAATTCCATATACTATATTGAGGAGATCTAGTTTCTTGAATGTGGAAGTGAGGCTTCATAATATACCTTAGTAGGAATGTTTCAAATCAATAGTGTTAAAATGTTTTGGATTTTTAAAGATTTTTTTCAGCTGGTCTTGGAAACCTTTTCAGTTACCTGTTTTTGAGTCTACTGAAGGTATTTAGCACCTTCTCCGAAATGTATTTAGGTATTTAATGCTCCACTAATAGATCACAAAAGGGGAGTGTTAAGGAGGTGAAGATGTGAACTTCTTGACTAGATCTAAATCACTGCTCAGAAAGATTTGTCTTTTTAAATTGGTGCTTTCTTATGTCAATAGACTTTAATCTGCAACCAAAATGTTTTGTTTTAAAATAAAAATGAGGCACATTTGTGCTTTTTCACTTCTGCTCCAATTCCACCTTATTCGGCAAGTTGCTATTTTTTCCTTCAGCAGTAGGAAATTTTAAATCTATAGATTTAAAAATTGTATGGTATTTTCTAATATAACCATATCAGTTTATCAGTTTTCCTATTGTTGGACATCTAATTCACTTCATATTTGTGTCTTCTTCCCTTCCCTTAGAGAGTTTTTGTAAAGAAGGCTGAATGTTTTCAAAAGTTACAAGTTTATATTTACATGTGTGTGAACTACTATTTTCTGTATACCCTTGCTGACAACAATTAAGAATCTTGGTCCGGCATGGTGGCTCACGCTTGTAATCCCCGCACTTTGGGAGGCTGAGGCAGTGGAACACCCGAGGTCAGGAGTTCGAGACCAGCCTGACCAACATGGCGAAACCCTATCTGTACTAAAAATACAAAATTAGCCAGGTGTGGTGGCACATGCCTGTAAATCCCAGCTACCTGGGAGGCTGAGGCGGGAGAATGGCTTGAACCCAGGAGGCGGAGGTTGCAGGGAGCCAAGATCGTGCCACTGTACTCCAGCCTGGGCAACAAGAGTGAGACTCCGTCTCAAACAAACAAAAAAAAAAAGGAGTTCTTTAAATTTTATTAATCAGGTAAAGAAAATATTAGTTTTAATTTACATTTTCTGAATTGCCTTTTATATCCTTTGCACCTTTTCATAATTTTTTTTTTTTTTTTTGAGATGAAGTCTTGCTCTGTCACCCAGGCTGGAGTGCAGTGGTGTGATCTCGGCTCACTGTGACCTTTGCCTCCCAGGTTCAAGCCATTCTCCTGCCTCAGCCTCCTGAGTAGCTGGGAGGCGCATGCCACCATACTTGGCTAATTTTTGTATTTTTAGTAGAGATGGGGTTTCACCATGTTGGTCAGGCTGGCCTCGAACTTCTGATCTCAAGTGATCCACCTGCCTCGGCCTCCCAAAGTGTTGGTATGAGCCACTGTGCCCAGCTAGTAATGGTATTTAATGTATATAATTATTGTAGCTCTTTCTCCAGTCTGTTATTTGAAAGAAAAAACAGTACATGCATGTGGTAGCAAATATAAATGTTATGTCTTATAATGATTACAATTATAGCTTTAATATGTCTCTTCCTTTTGACATTATCTCTTTCCTTTTTTTCCTCCATCCTGGAGAACCCCACTTTATGCCAGCTATAGTTATATGTTATCAAAATACTTTTGTGATTATAGCCAAATCTTATTAATTTGCTTATAGCTTGATTTTGAAGTGACACCATTGAATGCTTATTTTTATGGTTTCTAAATATCAATGACCTTCCAAGTAGTTTGTTAAGATTACTGTTACTTTTTGTTTTTAACAGGTCTCATTTCAAATGCTGTGAACCTTCCAAAGAACAGTACTCTGGTAGCAAGATGGTTAGGGTTTATTTATACTCCTTGGAGCCCTTCATTCTGCTCTTGTGATCAGGATGGCTTTCCCTCTATGCCTCTTACATATAGCTCTCAACCATGGACTTTGCATCACTCTTCTCCTGTGTTGGAGCCTCTGATTCTTAGATACCTAACACTTTCTTAGGCTGTTACTTACTGTGGCTCTGATAATGTGCTTAATTTTCCTTCAAACTTGATTGCTAGATTGGCTAGGTTGGAAACTCTAGATTGGAATGTTTATGCAAGACATTGCCTTCTGCATTCACTGTTGGTCGATAAGACTGATAGTAGTTTGGTTGTCTTTTTTTTTTTTTTGAGATAGAGTCTGGCTCTGTTGCCAGGCTGGAGTGCAGTGGTGCGATCTCGGCTCACTGCAACCTCCGCCTCTGGTGTTCAAGCGATTCTCCTGCCTCAGCCACCCGAGTAGCTGGGACTACAGGCGTGCACCGCCATGCCCAGCTAATTTGGTATTTTTAATAGACATGGGGTTTCACTGTGTTGGCCAGGATGATCTCGATCTGTTGGCCTCGTGATCCGCCCGCCTCAGCCTCCCAAAGTGCTAGGATAGGATTACAGGTGTGAGCCACTTTATGACTTTTTTCTTTTCTTTTTTTTTTTTTGAGACGGTCCGCTCTGGTCGCCCAGGCTGGACGTGCAGGTGCGGATCTCAGTCACGGCAGCTCCGCCTCCCGGGTTTACGTCCATTCTCCTGCCTTCAGCCTTCCCGAGGTAGCGTGGGACTGTACAGGCACCCCGCCACCTCGCCCGGCTAATTTTTTTATTTTTTAGTAGAGACGGGGTATTCACCGGATATAGCGCCAGGATCGGTCTCGATCTCCGGTGCTCGTGATCCGCCGTCTCGGGGCCTCCCAAAGTGCTGGGGATTACAGGGCTTGATCACACTGCGGCCCGGCGGGACTTTTTCTTTTAAAGATTTCAGCGTTTGGCTGGACCGTTGTGGCATCAAGCCTGTAGATGCCGAGCAATGTTTGGCGACGGCTGAGATGCGGGATCACGAGGTCGGGAGATCCAGACCATCCCTGGGCTAACACAGTGAAACCCCGTGCTTATACTAAAAAATACAAAATAAAAAACTAGCGCGCCGGGCGAGTGCGCGGGGCCTGAAGTCCAGCTTAACGCGGAGCTGAAGAGGAGAATGCGTTAAACCCGGAGAGGGCAGTGAGCTGAGACGGCCATGCACGCAGCTGGGTGACATGTAGCGAGAGCTGTCTCCAAAAAAAAAAAAAAAAAAAAAAAAAAAAAAAAGGATTTCCAGCCTTTGCTATTTCAGCCTTTTCTGTGGCATTCTGAAGAGATGTGTAAGTGTTAATCTTCTGATCCATTGCGATGGATCTTTAGTGGACCCTTTAAACTGGAAGACTTGTGTCCTTACAAAGCTTTGGGGAATTAACTTTTATTACTGCTTTGCTAATTTCCTTCCCTCTCCTCTTCTTTTGGAATTCTTATTAGTTGAATGTTAAAAACAATGGATATAACTTAAAATAATGATAAGTTATGGAAGAAAGATTGAGGGGTGCATGTAGCAGTGCTAAATACTCATCTTTCACATCAGGAAGGTTACAGATAATATCTAAAATAGAAAAATAATAACTCCTTGAACATAAGCTTATTATTTAGGATAAAAGTAAATACTAGAAGACAGAGTTAGAAGAGTTTAAAATGGTTACCTCAGAGGATTGGATGAGTGACTGAGATATGTGACTGAGTAGTGACTGAGGAATGGCAAAGAAGGCTGTTAAATCTTGCAGTACCCATTAACTTTCAAAACTATTTATGTATATTAAATAAAATAATTTAAAAGTGATTTAATATAATCTCTAAGGTCTACATTTAATGATACCTTCATTCTTTAAAATACCGTCAGAAAGTTTATGTAGTTGTGTTCTTAGACCAAATATTCACTATTAGCCTTCATGGGAGGAGGTGCACACTATGTATTGCTTTGTCATGATTCGGAATTATTGAGCTGTGTATTCTGAGAATAATTGACAGAGAATGTACTGGAGATTTACATGGCCTGTAATTGCTTGGTTTTAAAACTTAAAGGATACAGGGGTATATTTTTGTCTAATTCAAGATCATTTGGATTTAAGACTTTCATTAGCTTTGAAGAAGCCTACAATGGCTTTTTTCAAAATGGAATTTTGTTTGAAAACACTTTTAAGAGACAAATTTATTTAAATCCCCACTCTTTTAAAATACAATTAGAAGTATGGTTTTCAAATAATCTTACGTTATTGAACAAAATTTTATTTACTGTATATACATATGTATAGTATGGATGAGTAAGAAGCAGTGAATTGCTAATCAGAATCCCACCACTTATCAATAAGTGCTTTGAGTTGCACGGTTTGAGAAAGTACTGGTTCAAATGCTGTTAAAAATCAAATTTTTGTATGCTGTCTCTAGATGGTTTGTTGACCACCTAGTGGTTGTGTTAAAGAAGTGGAGTTACATTGAAGTCACACAAATGTTTTGCTTGTGTGTTTGGTGGAACGTTTTAGTATGTGCCACAATAGATAGGTGGAATGCTGATACTTAGGGCTTAACAGTTGGAACCCAGTAGTGAGAATGTGAACAAATAACTGAAAGGTTCCAAAACAACTTAAATCATCTCACAATTCTGAATCACCACAAAAATAATAAAGTAGCATAAGGTGGTCTATGTTTATGGTTGACATTAGCCCCATTGTGCCAGGACAGTTTGGAATTTAAGTTACCTGGTTCTTGGCCCTACCTTTAGTTTGTACCCTTTTTATCAATAATGCTTTTTTGCCCCTATAAGGAATAGCCAGTTAAGAGACTGCAACCCAAGAAAATCTTGCCTGAGTGGGGTTTCAGGTAATGATAAAAGTTTGAAAACTAGGGTGTTACATATTAGAAGCTACTTGTTCCTTGATGCAAAGTCATAGACTGCTATTTTAAGTCTTGAGTTTGTTTTTTTGATATAATATTGAATGATACCTTACCTGTTGTTTCTGTTGTTTATGTAAATATATCCTTCCATTATCTCTCCCCCACTTTGGTTTGCGGTTGAATTTTTTTGGAAAACATCAGATGATTATACATAGTGATAACATCCTTTCTTCTATTTATAGAAACATTGTATTAAACACTGATTAAACTCTTGATGTTTTCTAGAGGTGAAATCTTTATATTTGGGATGACATAGAAGGAGGTAGTTTTCCTCATAAATGTGCAAAGAACAGCAAAGCCCAGATGTGTCATTGGCTAGGCACATTTATTAACAAGTTTGGATGCATCAGGATTACATATTTAAATCAAATGCATATCTCAGCAAAATTTCAAATTGTCATGTATTTATAGGATTGCCAATAGTTAATTGAAATTTGTCATTGTTAAATTTTGCTTTAAATAATTTCCAAGAATAATGAGTGGTTGGGCACTCACTCATGACTGTAATCCTAGCACTTTGGGAGGCTGAGGCAGGCCGATTGCTTCGGCCCAAGAGTTTCAGACCAGCCAGGGCAACATGGTGAAACCCTGTCTCTACAAAAAAATTTAAAAAATTAGCCTGACATTGTGGCACGTGCCTGTAGTCTCAGCTACTTGGGAGGCTGAGGTGAGAAGATTGCTTGAGCCAGGGAGGCAGAAGTTGCAGGGAGCCAAGATCTCGCCACTGTACTCCAGCCTGAGCAACAGAGCCAGACTCTGTCTCAAAAAAAAGAGTGATGAAGGTATGACATTCCTGCTGAAGTAATCTGGGGAGCATCTTTAAGGGGGAGTTCTCTCAAGAATATTATCCTCAATATTTTTACTTTCTCTTTTACCTTCCTTCTCCTGAGATAGCTTAGAAGTAAATACTTAAAACTGGAAAGTTTGATGATTAGTGTTCAGTTGTAAATTCTTTTAAAATGCACATACTTTTAAGCCATCTAGAGATTGTGTGGATTGTCTCCCTCAGCCTCACTAAGTTCTTCTCTGTCCTAGGTAGTCTAGAAGGCCAAAAACTATTTCTCATACTATTTTGCATTTAGGGTTCTAGATATAAAATAGTTGATGACAATTAGAATGTTTATGTGGGAGATTTGAAGGGAGTTTATTTTTTCTTCGTTTTTCTGGTCTGGGTCATGAAGAAGTGAGATTTTGTCAACAGTAGCAGAAATGCAGCATAGCATTATTTATTCTCCAGCATCTTGAGTTTTCAAGAGGCTTTTGTGGTTAAGGCAGCAGCTAGACTATTTTATTGTGTACATCCGCTATCTTCCTGGGTATTTAGAGGCATTTGTGACAGTGGCAACTTCCTGATTCAAGCTTTCCAGTCTTTGGATCACAGTTATCTGCCATATCTTCTTGGATTTAATGGTTCCATTGATGGCTTCTTACGATTTCAGTTCTGTAGTATTCTGGTAGTCACTCCTGGAGACATATTTCTATGGCCCCATTCCTCCATTCTTTCCCATAACTAAGCATCCAGTTCGTTTTTACTTCCCCTTTGCTCAAAATATCTAGTGGTTTCTATTCCCTCCACCAAATACTGATTGATCAAAGTCAAGAGCCTCCTTTGGTGACAACATGCTCCTCTTACATTTAGTAGATGGTACTGTAAGTGATGCAGGATTTTTCTTGACCCCTTCTTTGGACTTGTAATGGGGGTGCCCCATTTACTCTGGCCGCAGCCCTCAACTCCTTGCGGGAGGGAGCATGTGAGCAAGTGAGTGCAGGTTCTGTCTGGCTGCTTTGGGTGCTGGCAGGAGGAAGTTTCATGTGGGCCCTGTGGTGGCACCCAAGTTGGGGTGTCTGCAACCCTTGAAGCCCCAGAGGGCATGTTACAATGCTATCTTAGCTCCACCGTCTGTGGACAGTGGTGTGTTATCAGCTCAGTAGGCTCCTTGCCTTGTGTGGGGTGGCAGCCCTCCACTAGTGAGGGCAAAGGGCCAGTGTGACAGTCGTTTTTGTTTGTTTGTTTGTTTGTTTAGATGGAGTTTCGCCCTTGTCGCACAGGCTGGAGTGCAATGGCACGATCTTGGCTCACTGCAACCTCCGTCTCCTGGGTTCAAGCGATTCTCCTGCCTCAGTCTCCCAGATAGCTGGGATTACAGGTGCCCGCCACCACGCCCCACTAATTTTTGTATTTTTAGTAGAGATGGGGTTTTGTCATGTTGACCAGACTGGACTCCTGACCTCAGGTTAATCTGCCTGCCTCGGCCTCCCAAAGTGCTGGGATTACAGGCGTGAGTCACTGTGCCCAGCCAGACAGCCTTTTTTGGGTACCTGCACTTGGTGGGTCCCAAGCTCTTGTCTGGTGTCCAAGAAGAATGAGGTCCTGCCAGACGTTTGAAGGGTGGTGGAGGTGGAGAATTTTCTTTAGTGATGAAAATGGCTCTCAGCAGAGAGGGGAGCTAGAGAGGGGACGGGATGGGTAGGTAATCTTTCCTGAAATCCAGGGACTCTCTCCAGTCAAGCCGCTTCTCTCCTTCGTCTTTATCTGCACAGGATGAGGGGTGGGGTGGCCATCAGTAGTTTTGGAAAAGGCAACATTTGATTGGTAGAAAGACATTATTCGGAAAGAACCAATTGGGAGAGAATCAGCAGACAGAAGTTCTCACTTTGGGCCATGGGTTTCAGGCTTTTTGGTTCGAAGTTGGGGTGTCACTGGGGACCTGCCCCTGTCTGCCTAGAATGTCTCTGCTTCCTGCCTCTGTCTTGAACTTCAGATATATAAAGAAGTTATTCTATGATGTCATTGAGTAAGCATTAATTATATTGACCCTTTTAGTGACTCTAAATATAAAGCCCTCAAGAAACCTATACCTTTAAAGGGAAGAAAAACTATACCTGAATTACACATGATAATTTCTTAGAAGGCATCAAGTTTTTAATCATATCTGAGGAGAATTTGGAAATGAAACCATTTACAGTTGCAATTTAACCAACTCTCAAGAGCATTACTTTCTGTAGCTTATATCAGTGCTCCTCAAACTTTAACATGCATACAGATCATCTCTCGAACACTTGAGGGGTCTGTTTGAAGTGAAGATTCAGTAGATGGTGGTTGGGACCTAGGATTCTACATTTCTAACAAACTCAGGTGATTGTAATTTTGTGAACCACACTTTGAGTAGCAAAGCCTATAGTGTTTATAGTTATCATAAATAAAGGTAATAGTTTAAATTTCTATTTATATGAACTTTCTATTTGAATATTACTATATCATAGAAATTTACTTTTTTAACACAAAAATGGAATATTGTGCACTACTCAGTGGCTTGTTTTTTTTTCCACTCAGTGGCATCTCATGAATAACCTTCCATGGCAGTGCATACAGCTCAGTTTAATTTTTTAATGGCTGCATAATATTTCAAGTATGAATATAGCATAATTTATAGGCAGTCTTCTCTTGAAAAAATGTATAAATGGGAAAATGCTTTCCCAAATAATGTGAATGTGAAAATTCTTATACTTCTATATTTGGTATTTCTGTTGAGTAGGTTCCTAGGATGGGTATTTCTAGGTCCTGGTTCATGGGCGTTTAAAATTTTGATCTTCTGCCAAACTACCCTCAGAAAAGGTTTGACCAGATTTGCCATCTCACCAACAAATTATGACCTATTTCTCTTACCTTTGTCACTGGATAATGTCTTTTTTTTTTTTTTTTTTTTTTACCCTGAGACGGGGTCTTGCTCTGTTGTCCAGAGCTGGAGTGCAATGGCATGATCTTTGCTCACTGCACCTTCCACCTCCCTAATTCAAGTAGTTCTCCTTCCTCAGCCTCCCGAGTAGCTGGGATTACAGCCTCACGCCACCATGCTGGGTCATTTTTGTGTTTTTAGTAGAGATGGGGTTTCACCATATTGGCCAGGCTGGTCTTGAACTCCTGACCTCATGATCCGCCCTTCTTGGCCTTCCAAAGTACTGGTATTACAGGTGTGAGCCACCGTGCCCAGCCGATACTACCAGTTTTTAAGAATTTAGTCATTGTGGAAGATTTAAAGCATTCATTGTATTAAGGAAATTGGATATTTTCGTGTTTTTCAACCAATTGTAATATGCAAATTGATGCGCTGTCCATTTTTGTTGGATTATTTTCTTTTATGGGTGGGTATGCTTGCTTATTTTGTTGTAGAGTTTATAAATATTCCTTAGAATACAGATGTTTTATACTTTGTGCCTTTTGAGTTTCTAATACTGTTTAAAAGTATTAAAAAATAATGTTTAAATTTTGGACCCATAAGCAGCTCATTTGAGGAACTTGTAGATTTTATGAAAACATGAGCCCATGCTTCTGTAGTAAAATCTTAAAACTGAGTTTTAAGGTGGTACCTCTAACCTATTTAATTCTCTTTCAGATCAAATTCTGAAATAATAAAAAGGTGGGTTTTGGAGGTGTTCTGTGTATGTAAACTGGAATAAAAAAAGTTTTTTTTTTTTTTAACTTGGTTTTTTCCTAAAATAAGAAGGTTGTCTCTTGAGATTTTTGGAAAAGTAGTTGCCTCCCACTCTGCTAAATATAGGAATGTCATTCAGCAATTTGGTTGTGATTCTGTATGTATGTATGTATGTATGTATGTACGTATGTATGTATTTTTTGAAATGAAGTCTTGCTCTGTCACCCAGGCTGGAGTGCAGTGGCATGATGTCAGCACACTGCAACCTCTGCCTCCTGGGTTCAAGTGTTTCTCTTGCCTCAGCCTCCCAAGTAGCTGGGACTACAGGCGCACACCACCATGCCTGGCTAATATTTGCATATTTGTGGTAGAGATGGGGTTTTGCCATGTTGGCCAGGCTGGTCTCAAACTCTGACCTCAAGTGATCCACTTGCTTTGGCCTCCCACAGTGCTGGGATTACAGGCGTGAGCCACCATGCCTGCCTTTGGTTGTGATTCTACCTGGAGAGTTTGTCACACTCTTGAATGTGGTCCTGTTTGCACACATGTGTGCATCCAGATTGTGGTTCTCCACCTTGACTGCTTATTGGAATCTCTTGGGAGTTTTTGAAAATGGTAATGCCCAGGTCTCCCCCTCAGCCTTCGTCCTCACTCCTCCCATATTCTGATATATTTGGCCTGGAGTGTGTGGCTTGTTTAAAAGCTTCCTAGATGGCTGTGCATAGTGGCTCATTCTATAATCCCAGTGCTTTGGGAGGCTGAAGCTGGAGGATTGCTTGAGCCCAGGAATTTGAGATCAGCCTGGGCAACACAGCAAGATCCTGTCTTTAAATAAAAATAAATAAATAAATAAATAACAAGAGCTTCTTGTGTGCTACTAAAATTGATTCTTATGTGCTACTAAAATTGAAAACCACTTGATCAAAGGATAGGGGATGATGGTGCAATTGATGTTAAAGCTTTAGCTGGGACAGTTGACATAATCAGACTTACTAATCAACTTTTTCTTTTTTTTTTTTTTTTTTTTT
>NW_016812251.1:45126-72316 GCF_001698545.2 Rhinopithecus bieti | reverse complement strand
TAATCAACTTTTTCAAAATGCAAAACTTCAAAGTAAATACAGCTGCTCTGAGCCTGGAATGTTATTTTCTTCAGATTACTAAAATACTATACTGCCACATTCATCTACAGATGTACTTTTTTATAGCTTCTGTAGCGGGAAATTGTTTAGAGCAGTAGTTCCCAGTTCTGGCTGCATGTTAGGATCATCTGGGGACCTTAAGATAAAAATGTTGGATGAAAATATATATACTCATATTCTACCCCTGACAGTTGAATCAGAATTGCTGGGGGCAAAGCCCAATTAATGTTATTTTTAAAGTTCCTCAGGAGATTCTTATATGTAACCAGAATGGACAGGGTAGGTGGTACTGATTTAGAGTTATAACTAGACAAGATATAAGGTTTTAGATTGTTTTATTGTCCTAAAAGTTAAAATGTACTGCTGCTAGTAATAGTACTAGTTTTCTGATTATAGTGATTTTACCCAAACTGCTGTTTGGTTTGTTTATATCCTCTAAAAAGGATGAAGAGTTCTTTATTTCAGCCAAGAACTTGAATTGGCTTTTCACTAAACTATCAGTTTTGGTGGCACACCGAAGTGAATTTCTCTCCTTTGACAAGTCCTTGCAGTGAGTGGTGCTATAATCACAAATTAAAAAATAATCTTTCCATATATTCAAATCCTACTAACCTATTTTATCTTGGACCAAGACACTTAACCTCTGTAACCTCATCTGTAAAATGTAACTCATATCTAACTTGCATAAAATATTGATGTGAGGATTAAATGAACCATATCTAAAGTATCTGGCATTGTGCTTGGCACTAAGTAATTTCAAATCTGTGTTCTCCTGTTCAGCATTCCCTTTTACTTTCATTGTTCTTTTTTTTTTTTTTTTTTTTTTTTTTTTTTTTTGAGACGGAGTCTCTGTCTCCCAGGCTGGAGTGTAGTGGTGCGATCTTGGCTAACTGCAACCTCGGCATCCCGGGTTCAAGGAATTCTGCTGTCTCAGCCTCCCGAGTAGCTGGGACTACAGGCACACGCCGCCATACCTGGCTAATTTTTGTATTTTTAGTAGAGATGAGGTTTCACCATATTGGTCAGGCTGGTCTCAAACTTCTGACTTTAGGTGATCCACCCGCCTCGGCCTCCCAAAGTGCTGGGATTACAGATGTGAGCCACTGTGCTTGGCCTCCCCACTCCCTGCTCTTTTTTTTTTTTTTTTGAGACTGAGTCTTGCTCTGTCGCCCAGGTTGGAGTGCAGTGGCCTGATCTCAGCTCACTGCAACCTCCGCTTCCCAGGTTCAGGTGATTCTCATGCCTCAACCTCCCAAGTGGCTGGGACCACAGGCGTGGATCCCCACTCCCGGCTAATGTTTGTATTTTTAGTAGAGACAAGGTTTCATCATGTTGGTCAGCCTTCAAGTGATCACCTGCCTTGGCCTCCCAAAGTGCTGGGATTACAGGTATGAGCTACCACCCCTGACCCACGTTGTTCTTTTTAAAAGAACTTCACTACAGGTGCTCCAATGCAGGCTAGATTACTTTTATAGTTGAATACTTTATGTTTTAACTTTCATACAATAGAATTTACACTGGAGCATACAGTTCTCTGAGTTTTGATAAATGCCTCAAGTTGTATAAGCACCACAATAGTTAATGTACAGAACAGTTTTCCCTCACCATCACCCCTCAGATTTCTTTCTACCCCATTGTTTAGTCAGACCCTCCCCAACCCTTAATACTTGGCAGCTCTGGATTTGTATCCTATCCTTACTTATTTCTATTTATTTTCACTCATTCATTTAAGACAGGGTCTTTCGCCCAGGCTGAAATGCAGTGATGCGATCATAGGTCACTACAGCCTTGTGCTCCTGGGCTCAAGGGATCCTGTTCACCTCAGTCTCTAGAGTAGCTGGGTCATCATGCCTGGATCATTTAAAAAAAATTTTAGTAGAGGTCTTGCTTTGTTGCCCAGGCTAGTCTGAAACTCTTCAGCTCAAGCAGTCCTCCTGCCTTGGCCTCCCAAAGTGTTGGGATTACAGGTGTGACACCAATCCCCCACCCCAGCCCCACCTTTTTTTTTTTTTTTTTTTAAAGAGAGATGAGGCCTCACTATGTTGTTCAGGCTAGAGCGCAGTGACTTTTCACAGATGGGATCCTAGCACACTACATCTTTGAACTCCTTAGCTCAAGTGATCCTCCTGCCTCAGCCTCCCGAGTAGATGGGACTACAGGAATCTCCCACCTCTTCTGGCCTGAGCCCTGTAATTTTGCTTTTTCCACTGTGTCATTTAAATGGAATCGTAAATCCACTTTTAAAATGGGCTTTTATTTTCTTATTGTTAGGTTTTAGATTTTAAAAAATTATTCTAGGTACAAATTTTTCATCAGAAATGTAATTTGCAGATACCTTCTAGTCTGTGGTATATCTTGTATTCTCTTAACAGTATCTTTTACTTTTGATGGATTTCAGTGTATCCGTTTTCTCTTAGGGATTGTGCTTTTGATGTATGTATGAACTATTTGTGTAACTCAAGGTCACAAACATTTTCTCTGTTTTATAGTCTGATTTACATTTGGGTCTGATCCGTTAATAATTTTGTATTAAATGTGAGCTAAAGTACATTTTAAAAGTATGTACATCTTAATTATTCCAGTACTACCCAGCACTTTGGGAGGCTGATGGGGACAGATCACGAGGTCAGGAGATCGAGACCATCCTGGCTAACATGGTGAAACCCCATCTCTACTAGAAAAAATACAAAAAATTAGCTGGACGTGATGGCCGGCGCCTGTGGTCCCAGCTACTCCAGAGGCTGAGGCAGGAGAATGGCATGAACCCGGGAGGTGGAGCTTACAGTGAGCCGAAATTGCGTCCCTACACTCCAGCCTGGGCTACAGAGCAAGACTTTGTCTCAAAGGAAAAAAAAAAATTAGCCGGGTGTGGTAGTTCCAGCTACTAGGGAGGCTGAGGCAGCAGAATGATGTGAACCCGGGAGGCAGAGCTTGCAGTGAGCCGAGTTCGCGCCACTGCACTCCAACCTGGCTGACAGAGTGAGACTCCGACTCAAAAAAAAAAAAAAAAAAAAGACCTTTTCTCTGTTGAATTGTTTTATCACTTTTGTAAAAGATCAGTTTTGCTCTATTTATATGGGTCTCCATTCCATTCTTTTGATCTGTATATCTTTTTGCCAATACTGTAACCTCATAGTTATGTTTTGAAATCAGGTGTTCCGTTTTACAATTTTTCAAAATTTTCAAATTTGGCTATTCTAGTTTCCTTGGTATTCCATATAAAATTTAGAATCACTTTGATATTTATCAAAAAATATTTGGAGTTTGATTGGCATTGAGTAGAATCTATAGGTCAGTTTGGGAAGACTTAACATTTTAACTATGTTGTTTTCCAATCGGATGACATGTCTCTCCATTATTTAAGTCTTACTAAAATTTCTTTCATCAGTATTTTGCAGTTTTCAGTGTACACGTTCTTCACACACTAAATTTATACCTACGTATTTGAGGTTTTGGTGCTGTTGTAAGTGGCACTTTGAATTTTTTTGATCTTCAGTTATTCATTGCTAGTATGTAAAAATATAGCTGATCTTTTCTTTCTTTCTTTTTTTTTTGAGATGGAGTTTCGCTCTTGTTGCCCAGGCTGGAGTGCACTGGCGCCACCTCGGCTCACTGTAACCTCCGCCTCCTGGGTTCAAGTGATTCTCCTGCCTCAGCCTCCCGAGTAGCTGGGATTACAGGCGTCCACCACCACGCCCAGCTAATTATTTGTATTTTTAGAAGAAATGCAGTTTCATCATGTTGGCCAGGCTGGTCTTGAACTCCTGAGCTCAGGTGATCCACACACCTTGTCCTCTCTAAGTGCTAGGATTACAGGCATGAACCACCGTGCCTGGCCCAGCTAATCTTTTTATATTGGCCTTGGACTTTGCTAAACTCATTTCTTCTAGGAATTTTTTGTACATTAATGGGATTTTCTGCATAGCCACATACATAGTTATCTGACTAGAAACAGCTTTTTTCCTTTCCTATTTCTTTTATTTCTTCTTGCCATATTGTATTTGTAAGACTCCAGTACAGAGTTGACTAAGAGTGACTCGGCACCTGGCCTAGAAGTGCCTCTTCTATTCCTAGTTTGCTGAGAGATTTTTATGATAGTGGATGTTGAATTTTGTCAAATGCTTTATATGCTGTCCTATGACTTTTCTTCATTAGGCTTTTAGTGTGGTAATTAAACTGAAGTTTGAATGTTTAAAATTATCCCTGCAATCCTGGGATGAACCCCACTTGGTTGTAGTGTAATTATCCTTTTTATATATTGCTAGATTGCATTTCCTAATAGTTTGCTGAGGATTTTTACATCTTTTTTCATACAGTAATTTTCTTGAAATGTCTCTTTTGGATTTTGATATCAGTGTGATCTTATAGGAATTGGGAAGTGGTCCCTCTTCTGGTTTTTGAAAGAGTTGTATAGAGTTTGTTTTTTCTTCCTTGAATGATTAGTGGAATTTACCAGTGCTACCATTTTTAGTCCATGAGTTTTCTTTGTTAAAGAGAGTTAATTACATATTCAGTTTGCTTAATCAGTAATAGGAGCATTTGTGTTACCTGTTTCTTGTTTAGTGAGGTTTAGTAGTTTGTGTCTTTGAGAAGTTGGCCTGTTTTATTGAATTGATGAATTTAATGGGCAAAGAGTTTGTAGTATTTGCTTATCATCCTAGGTAGAGTTTTATTAGTTTCATTGATCTTTAGTACTAGCTTTTGGTTTTGTTTCTCGTTGTGGGTTTTTTTTTTTCATTGACTTCTCTTTATTCCCTTTCTTCTGCTTACTTTGTGTTTTTCTTTTTCTTCCTGAAGTGTTTGAGATCTTTCTGATTTTCTTATATAAGCATTTAATGTGATAAATTTTCTTCTAAACACTGTTATGTCCCACAACTTTGATATGTTGTATTTTCATTTTTGTCTAGTTTGACATATTTTCTAATTTTCTTTGAGATTTCCTCTTTCAAGCTTGGATTTAACAAAAGATGGTTTAATTTGAAAGTAGGCTGTCTACATAGTATTCAGTGGATTACTGAGAGAGGAGTGTTGAAATCTCTTAAGTATAATTGTGGAATCATCTATTTGATTTCTATTACTTTTTCCTTTATTTTGAAGTTATTACTGCTAATTTTCCTTGTTCTGGAGTTTGCTTTGCCTGATAGAAATATAGCCACTGTAGCCTTCATGTGATTAGTGTTTGCATGATACGTCTTTTCCCATCTTTTTACTTTTAATCTGTATATATCAATCCTTACATTGAAAACTGAGCTGTTATGGACAGCATATAGTTTTGCCCTTTTTTAAAAAAAAATCTGAGTGGTTGCCCTGCCTTTTAAATGGTTTGTTTTGAACATTTACACTTGATGTAATTATTTACATGGTTAGATTTAGGCCTTTGAAAATTACTTTTCTCTTTGTTCCTCCTTTTCTGCCTTTTGGATTATTTGAAAATTTTTAAATATTCTGCTTACACCCATATCATTTCCCTTCCACCCAAAGAATTTCTTACAACTTTTCTTTTAGAGCAGGTTTCAATCTCTCTCTCTCTCTCTCTCTCTCTCTCTCTCTCGTCTCTGTGTCTCTCTCATCTCTGTGTCTCTCTGTCTGTCTCTAAGACAGAGTCTTGCCTTGTTGCTCAGGCTGGAGTGCAGTGGTGTGATCACAGCTCATTGCAGCCTCAACCTCCCAGGTTCAAATGATCCTCCCGCCTCAGCCTCCTCAGCTAGTGGGACTACAGGCGTATGCCACCACACCCAGCTAATTTTTTGTAGTTTTTGTAGAGACAGGATCTTACCATGTTGCTCAGGCTGGTCTCAAACTCCTGGGCTCAAGTGATCCTCCTGCCTCAGTGTCCCAAAGCACTGAAATTAGAGGCGTGAGCCACTGCACCTAACCTGTTTTTGGCTTTTTTGTCTGATAATGTCTTTGTCTTCATTTGTGAACTATACTTTTAGTGAATATGGAATTCTAGCTTGATACCTTTTGATATCCTATAGGCCTTGAGAGATTGTTCATTTTTTAAAAAATATTTCTTCTCTCTTTTGTTAAGATTGGATAATTTCTGTTGCCATGTCTTCAAGTTCACTGACTCTTCTGTCATCTTCTTTCTGATAGTGAGCCAGTCCAGTGAGTTCTGAAATTTCCATTTTTTAAAAAAATGGTAAACTCTTTCGTTTTTGAGAATTTCAGACCGGGCTTTGTGGCTTATACCTGTAATCCCAGCACTTTGGGAGGCCAAGGTGGAAGGATCATTTGAGTCTGGGAGTTCGAGACCAGCTTGGGCAACATAGCAAAACCCTGTCTACTAAAAGACAAAATACTAGCTGGGCATGGTGGCGCTTGCCTGTAGTTCACCTGCTCAGGAGGCTGAGTTGGTAGAATCACCTGAACCAAGAGGTTGAGGCTGCAGTGAGCTGAGATTGCACCAGTGCACTCCATCCTGGACAACAAAGCAAGACCTTGTCTCAAAAAAAAAAAAAAAGAATTTTGGCCAGGCACAATGGCTCATGCTTGTAATTCCAGCACTTTGGGAGGCCAAGGTGGGTGGATCATTTGAGGTCAGGAGTTTGAGACCAGTAGAGGGGGTTTCACCCTCTACTAAAAATAAAAAAGTAATTAGCTAGGCGTGGTGGTATGCACCTGTAATCCTGGCCACTAGGGAGGCTGAGGGAGGAGAATTGCTTGAACCGAGGAGGCGGAGGGTGCAGCGCGCACCACTGCATTCCAGCCTGAGACAGAACAAGACTCCATCAAAAAAACAACAGAAAAGATAATTTCATATTTGTTTTAAGGTGTTCATCTTTTACCTAATGGATCATGGTTTTAATAACTGCTGGTCTGTAATCCCAGCACTTTGGGAGGCCGAGGCGGGCAGATCACCTGAGGTCAGGAGTTCAAGACCAGCCTGACCAACATGGAGAAACCCTATCTCTACTAAAAATACAAAAAATTTAGCCAGGAGTGGTGGCACATGCCTGTAATTCCAGCTACTTGGGAGGCTGAGGCAGGAGAACTGCTTGAACCCGGGAGGCGGAGGTTGTGGGAGCCAGGATTGTGCCATTGCGCTCCAGCCTGGTCAACAAGAGCAAAACTCCATCTCGAAAAATAAAAAATAAAAATAAAGTAACTGCTTTAAAAGTCTCTGATAATTGTGATATATGGGTCATCTAGATAGAAGTCAGCATCTGTTGATTACCTTCTGCTTTAAGAATTGGTCAGTTTTTTGTTTTTGTATTTGCTGTGTTTGGTAGTTCATATTCTATCCCAGATATTTTGAATATTGTGAGATTCTGAGTCCTGTTGAAATGCTGTAGAGAAAGTTGAAGATTTGTTTGTTTTAGTAGACAAATCAACGTAGTTTATACCTGCAAATTCTTTCTTATCTTATATAGGCAGTGGTTCCATTATCGGTTCAGTTTTCAAAGTCTTTGCCATGTTGTTTGCATTTGCCCCTCCCATTCCCACTTTGGTTGATCTAGCATTTGAGCAGTGATTTATATCCTAGTTCTATTGTGAAAGCCTACCTTACACTTCTTTGGATCTGTTCCGCGTATATATAGATAGCTTGCAGCTGGGCCCACAGACTTAGGGATCTACTTTTCTGTCTCTTATCATCAGTGATTTCACCCATATTCTTCAGCTCCCAGGGGCCTTCTTTATTCCCCTAGCCGGAAGCATGGAATTATAGTTTGTGTCTCCTACCTGTCATGCCTCACATGGCATTGAGCACATTTAGGGAGCCTTTGCCCTAACCGTATTAAATAAAAGTATGGTGGTGGAAACTAGGAATCTGTTTTAACAAAACTTACCATAGTTACTTTTGATAAACCAATAACAGATTTGGGAACTTGTGGATAGAACCAATATTTGGCACTAGCAACATCAAGTTATACTCCCTCCCCTCTCTTTTTTCCCTTTTTGCAAGTTGAGGCTCTTAACAATTCCTGAAATATTTTACCCCAAACACCCTATCTAGTGGTAGAAAATATAGTGTACTGGATGCCACAAAGTTGTAGTCATGCAATTTTAGTTAATGACAGGAGACTTAAGTCTCTCGATTGATGGATTATTGCTCTTATTTTACATATAGCTAAATCTTAATTAGTGACTTTATTTCACTTGTAGGCAAATCCTCTTGTTAAAACTTACTGAACTCAGTTCTTTTAAAAAAAAGTTTTAGATCACATTTCTAAGAAAGCTGGAGATGACAGTGTCTCTGTGTTCTCTACAAATATATGTATAACTTAGGATCAGTTAAAATATTTCTTTTCACATCTTAACTTATAGATGGGTGGCTTCTATCTGCAGTGCTCTGTTAAAGATAGATTCTTAGGGGAGTGTGAATCCAAAGAAGTAAGGAGTACCTAGATAGATTAGCAAAGTGTACTAAGGTGAGTAAGTGAGTATCCGTATCTTTGGCTTTTGGAGAGGAGTATGCATGTGTGTAAATTTTTCTGTAACAAATGGTACTGTTGAAAACAATTGACATACATTTCTTTCATGGCACTATTTTTATACTAGTTTACTTTAAATCTGTAGCTAACTATGGCCCGCCTGTGGTGAAGTAAAGTGGTTTTAGTCCACAGAGATCTTTTTTGAAAGATTATTTGATGTAGTAAAATTATATATGAGACACAAATAAGCAGACCCGTGTTTGGGTCCCCTTCTGCTATTGTAACTAGCTCTCGTATCTTTGAGTCAGGCCTTGCTGATTTCTTAGGCCCCATTGCATTTTGAGTTAAAATTTGTACACAAATAGTAAGCTCCCTAGTTTTATGGGAAATGGGTATATCTGTGACAGCATTGAATGATAAGGCAGTAAACTTTGGTTTTGTTTTATTTCATAGTGGTAACTTTTCCTTCTTGAAATAGCAGCCTAAAAGTTTACCTTGTAAACTACTATGTGGTGCAGTATTTTTAAATTTTGCTGAAATATCTGTGAAGTATCCTTCTAACTTAAAAGTGATTTGAACGCATTTGAACTATTCAGTGCATAAGGTATTAAATGATTTTTTTTTTTTAAGAGACTGGGTCTAACTGTGTTGCCCAGGCTGGACTTGAACTCTGGGGCCTGAGATCCTCCTGCCTCAGCCTCCCAAGTGGCTAGGACTATAGGCGCATGCGATCGTGTCTGAGTGTTGGAAATTTTCTTTTAAAAATTTTCGTGATTACATTTAGTGTGCTGATGTGGCGGTTTGTTGAAATTATTTTTTTTTTGCGATTAAGACTAACTTACTTTCTGTTTAATTTCTTTTTGGCTTACTTTGAATCCTAAAGAAACGTGACATAGTAGTGTGGCAGACTATGTTTTAATAGTCTTGATCTTATCATTAATATATATTTCCTTCGAGGAATAAAGAAATACCCTAGGGATGGAAATTTGGGTAGAGTATTATGGAAATTTAACTTCAACCTAGGAGTTCACTAAATGTCAATGGAAGTGTTACTACCTTAAAATGACTTTTTTTCCCCTCCTTCTTTAGAATCCAGCAACTATCACAAGAATACTCCTTAGCCACTTCAATTGGGATAAAGAGAAGCTAATGGAAAGGTAAGGAACTATGTTGTTGGCTTTGTGCTTAGAAATAACACAGAAAGCCTGTTGAACCGAATTTATAAGAGTCAAGTAAGGGAATTGATTAACGTGTGCGACTAGTGACTGCTTTAATTTCTTGTATTCCCCTTTTGTAAAGTTTGCAGTAAATTTAATGTTAGGGAATCCAGGCTTAATATTTCTTTTTATTTGGGAGTATGTGTGTTTGGGGGTGGTGCTTCAGTATCTTCTGCATATATCTTCTTGGGTACCAAGAACTAAAAGCAGGTAGAGAAAAAAAGCACCTGATAACATTCTTGGAGTACATGAATAAGATCCTCCTTTAATTACTTAAAAAGATTTCTTGCTCAGCTGGGCGTGGTAGTTCACGCCTGTAATCCCAGCCTTTGGGGGTCTGAGGAGGGCGGATAATGAGGTCAAGAGATTGAGACCACCCTGGCCAACATGCTGAAACCCGTCTCTACTAAAAATACAAAAATTAGCTGGATGTGGTGGTGTGTGCCTGTAGTTCCAGCTACTCAGGAGGGTGAAGCAGGAGAATCACTTGAACCTGGGAGGCAGAGGTTGTAGTGAGCAGAGATCGCGCTGCTATACTCCAGCCTGGCAACAGAGCGAGACTCCATCTCAAAAAAAAAAAAAAAAAAAGAAAAGAAAAACCTATGTCAGGCACATTAGTAACATTTATTCAGTAGAAACAAAATTGAAAAGTTGCTTAGGCTTTTCGGGCCACCAGACCAGGTCCTTGGACTAGTTCTCTGGTTTTGGGGCAGGATTCTGTTCCATTGGGTTTTAAAAAATTCTTTCTGAAAATCTTTATAGTTCTAAAAGAGAAGAAATTGGACTGGAGAATGACTGTATTAATGTCATTCTTAATCTTGTTCTACTCTTTAGATTGGAAATTTGGGACACTTGTTAATGGTGGTAGGTTGACAACTTATATTTATTTCATTATCAATTCTAAATTTAATAAAATATTAAAACTAGTTGTTGGGAACTGAGAACCTATATATTATATAAATAAATGGAAAGTATTTCTCATTTGATTTTCAAATTCAGAGAGTACTTTATAAAACATATTAAATAATACCCCATTTCATACACCTTGCATCTATTAAATTACATTGTAAATAATCTATTATTACTATTAAATTACAATTTAATAGTGACAATAATAACTATCAATTTTTGAGCCCTCTATCAAGCATTTTATTTTATCCTCCTGATAGCTTTATGAGGCTAGAAACTATTATCCCCATTTAATGTGGAAACTAAGGTTGGAAGCTTCAATTTTTTATCATGGTTTGTACACAAGGTGTTAGCACTCAAACACAGGTTTGTTGGACTTCAAAACTTAGGTCTTAAACACATGCTGTAGGCCGGGCGTGGTGGCTCACGCTTGTAATCCAAGCACTTTGGGAGGCTGAGGCGGGTGGATCACAAGTTCAAGAGATTGAGACCATCCTGGCAACATGGTGAAACCCTGTGTCTACTAAAAATACAAAAATTACCTGGGCATGGTGGTGCATTCCTGTAGTCCCAGCTGCTTGGGAGGCTGAGGCAGGAGAATTGCCTGAACCCAGGAGGCAGAGGTTACAGTGAGCCGAAATCGCGCCACTGCATTCCAGCCTGGCAACAGAGCGAGACTCCATCTCAAAACAAAACAAACACATACTGTATAAAGCTTTCCCATGGTTCATGAAGGATAATGTGTTCAACTAATTTGATGTTTCTTTTTATGTATTCTGACCATATTTTTTTTGTTGTTTTCTTTTGTTTTTTTTTTGAGATGGAATTTTGCTCTTGTTGCCTAGGCTGAAGTGCAATGCCGTGACCTCGTCTCACCGCAACCTCTACCTCCTGGGTTTATGTGATTCTCCTGCCTCAGCCTCCCAAGTGGCTGGGATTACAGGCGCCCTCCACCACGTCTGGCTAATTTTTGTATTTTTATTAGAAATGGGGTTTCTCCATGTTGGTCAGGCTGGTCTCGAACTCCCAACCTCAGGTGATCTGCCCACCTCAGCCTCCCAAAGTGCTGGGATTACAGGTGTGAGCCACCGCGCCCAACCCTGACCATTATTTTTTGACGTCAGTGGTGTTTCTTAATTTTGGTAACATTTACTTTCAGGTTTTTTTTATTTTATGACACCTCTATTAGGAGAAAGAGTGTGGGGAAAAGAAAGAGAGATCAGCCTGTTACTGTGTCTATATAGAAAGAAGTAGACATAAGAGACTCCATTTGGTTCTGTATTTGAGATGCTGTTAATCTGTGACCCTACCCCAACCTTGTCCTTGCAAGAGAAATGTGCTGTGGTGACTCAAGGCTTAATGGATATTGGGCTGTGCAGGATGTGTCTTTGTTAAACAAGTACCTGAAGACAGCTTGCTGGTTAAAAATCCTGCCCGTCCCTGGGCAATGGAACATCTCCCATTGTAAAACCCATTGTGTGCTTTGTTTACTGAGCAAGGAGAAAACCGCCTTTAGGAATAAGGTGGGACTTGCTGGAGCAATGCTGCTTAAAGGTTTATGGAGATGTTTGCATATGCATCTCAAGGCACAGCATTTTCCTTTAAACTTATTCATGTCACAGAGATCTTCATCTATATGTCTTACTGCTGATTTTCTCCCTAAAACGATCCTATTGTCCAGCCACTCCCTTATCTTTAAGATGGGAAACATAATTATCAATAAATACTGAGGGAACTCAGAGACCGGGGCCGGCGTGGGTCCTCTGTAAGCTGAGCGCCGGTCCCCTGGGCCCCGCTTTTCTTTCTCTATACTTTGTCTGTGTGTCTTATTTCTTTTCTAAAGTCTCTCGTTCCACCTAACGAGAAACACCTACAAGTGTGGAGGGGCAGGCCACCCCTTCAAAAGAGTTTTTATCGTTTACTTCTGAAATGCTAATGAATTAACACTGATTTACCCAAGTTTCTCTCAGGTTAATGTATCTCCAAGACATTCTGAATTTTGTCTTACAACATTGCTGAAAATATTTTTCCATTCAATATTGTACTTAATATTTATGTACTATTGTACTTAATGTACTAAATTTTGTACTTAATATGGGAAGTGTAGCTTCTGCTCAGTTTTTCTGGGAACCTTAAACTGCTCTAAAAAAAATAGGTGGCAAGTGTGAATTTAAAATTAAAAGGAGGTTTCTGGGAAACTTCTGAGTATGTGAATGTTTCAGTTTCTCCTTGTAGTTTCTGTAGATAAGCTATTGGTATGTAAAAGATTTAATTCAGTCTTTAAACAGTGTCTTTAAAATCAATATGCAATATCTTTTTGTCTCATTTAATGATTATCACATTATATTTAGTGTTGTCTGCTATTAGCACTGCTACACTTTTTTTTAAAGCATTTGACTGATGTATCTTTTCCATTTTTTAAATATTCAACCTTTCTGGGTTATTTGGTTTTAAGAGTATCTTTTGTAAGTACTATGTAGGTGATGTTTAAAAGAATCTGAATGAAAAAACTATTATCTTTTAATAGCCGAGATTAACATTCATGTTTTATAATTAATGTTTAAATTACTGTCATTTTAAGTTATACTTTATATTTATTATGTTTTCTGCTCGCTTATTCTGTTGGCTTCATCAGATTTTCCTTTTTCTCGAATAATTTCAAAGTTATATATGTATTCTATTTCAGTTTTTCTAGTCACTTTTACAATTTGTACGTGCATACTTAAAACTATATAAAAGTTTATAATAATATTTACTTGAAGTTTTAATCCATCCTCTGTATAAGACAAAAACTGTAGCATAAATTTTTTCTTTGTCCTTTCCTTTTCCTTATCACCTTGATAAGTTGATGTTTGATTTTTTTTTTCTTTTCTTTTTGAGACAGGGTCTCACTTTGTCACCCAGGCTGGAGTGCAGTGGTGAGATCATGGCTCACTACAGCCTTGACCTCTTGGGTTCAAGCAATCTTTCCATTTCAGCAACCCCAGTAGCTGGGACCACAGACACGCACCACCATACCTAGCTAGTTTTTGTATTTTTTGTAGAGATAGGGTTTCAACATGTTGCCCAGGCTGGTCTCAAACTCCTGGACCCAAGCAATCCTTTCACCATGACCTCCCAAAATGCTGGACTTACAGACATGAGCCACTGTGCCCAGTCGGTATTTGAATTTTTTATTCGATTGTAAGCGTTTTTACTATCTATGTATTTAATACCCCTCCTCCCCTTTTCTGGCTAACTCGCTTTTTGCATACCACTATTTTTTTTTGTAAATACTCTGTTTTTCCTCTAGAATATATCCTGTAATATAAATTGTTTCATATGTGACAAACTTTGAGTCCTATAAGAGAAACTCTTAATATACTGAAACTTACTGTAATATTTCTGGATGTGAATTTTGAAAACATAAACAGTTGGGCCCTTTAAGTCTGACAATTCATATTTTTGGTTTTGGAAATTCTTAGCTGTTACTTGTTAGCATATCTTTTCTCCATTCTCTTGATGCTTTCTGGAATTCCTGGATCCATGTTGAAACTTCTGGATCTCTTTCCATGTCTTCTAACTTTTTTTTTTTTTTAAGATGGAGTCTTGCCTCTGTCATCCAGGCTGGAGTGTGTGCAAGTGGTGCCATCTCGGCTCACTGCAACCTCTGCCTTGTGAGTTCAAGGGATCCTCCTGCCTTAGCCTCCTGAGTAGCTGGGATTATAGGCGGCCACCACCACGCCCGGCTAATGTTTGTATTTTCAGTAGTGAGGGGATTTTACCATGTTGGCCAGGCTGGTCTCAAACGCCTGACCTCAGGTGATCTACCCTTCTCCACCTCCCAAAGTGCTGGGGTTATAGGCTTGCATCATTGCACCCAGCATGTCTTCTAACTTTCTAAAAAATAACTTCTGTATTCATCGCCCCACCCCCAACCTTTGGGCAAGTGCCAGTGACTGTATTCATCTTTGTTTTTGACTTTGTTCTGTGAAAATTCCTCAGTTTATCTTGCTTTTCTTCCTGCATCCATTCTGCTTTATAGCCGTATTGAATTGTTTATTCAACAGTGTCCATCTTACTCCTTTTAATAACTTTATTCTTGCTTTGTGGGTATAATTTTTGCTTCATCTCTCTGTTTATTCTTACATTAAAATAATTAGAATTAAATAATGAGAATACAAATATGAGATGTGGCTGAAATTTAGTCTTAAGGGTTTTTATTAGAAAAAGAAAATGAGGTAAAAAACTGGGCTGTGCACCATGGCTCACACCTGTAATCCCAGCACATTGTGAGGCCAGGGCAGGCGGCTCACATGAGGCCAGGAGTTTGAGACCAGCCTGGCCTACGTGGTGAAACCCCATCTTTACTAAAAACACAAAAGGTAGCCAGGCATGGTGATGGACGCCTGTTATTCCAGCTATGCGGGAGGTGGAAGCTGAGGCATGAGAATGGCTTAAATCCGGGAAGCGGAGGTTGCGGTGAGCTGAGATTGTGCCATTGCACTCTAGCCTGGGCAACAGAGTGAGACTCTGTCTCAAAAAAAAAAAGAAAAATAGAAACGAGAATGAGGTNAGACATATGTAACAAAGGACTATTGTCCGAAATATACAAAGAACTCTTAAACTCAACAGTAAGGAAACAGTCTGATTAAAAAATGGGCCAAAGAGCTTAACAGGCAACTCACCAAAGAAGTTATACAGATTGCAAATAAATAAATGAAAAGATGCTCCATGTCCTAGGGGAAATGCAAATTAAAACAACATTGAGATACCAGTACATACCTATTAGAATGGCCAGAATCAAAATACTGAGTACCAAATGTGGACTAGGATGTGGAACAGTAGGAACTCTCATTCATTTCTCGTGGGAATGCAAAATGGTACAGCCACAAAATGGAAGACAGTGTGGCAGATTCTTACAAGACAAGATGTACTCTTACTATGTAACTCAGCAATCAACACTTCTTTGTAATTATCCTAACGAGTTGAAGACTGTCCACACAAAAACCTGCACATGGATGTTCATAGCAGCTTTATTCATAATTGCCAAAACTTGGAAGCAACCAAGTTGTCTTTCAGTAGATGAAAGGATTAGTAAACTGTGGTACATCCAGAAGTGTGGTATTATTCCGTGCTAATGAAATGAGCTGTCAAACCATGAAAAACCGTGGAGGGACTTTAAATGCGTATTATTAAATAAGCCAATCTGCAATGGCTGTATACTGTATGATTCCACCTATGTGACACTCTGGAAAAGGCAAAACTATGAAGACAATGAAAAGATCAGTGGTGTGTGGCGATTCCTCAAGGATCTAGAACTAGAAATACCATTTGACCCAGCCATCCCATTACTGGGGATATACCCAAAGGATTGTAAGTCATGCTGCTATAAAGACACATGCACATGTATGTTTATTGTGGCACTATTCACAATAGCAAAGACTTGGAATCAACCCAGATGTCCATCAGTGACAGACTGGATTAAGAAAATGTTGCACATATACACCATGGAATACTATGCAGCCATAAAAAAGGATGAGTTCATGTCCTTTGTAGGGACACGGATGCAGCTGGAAACCATCTTTCTCAGCAAACTATCACAAGAACAGAAAACCAAATACCGCATGTTCTCACTCAATAGGTGGGAATTGAACAGTGAGATCACTTGGACACAGGAAGGGGAACATCACACACCGAGGCCTATTGTAGGGAGGTGGTAGCAGGGAGGGATAGCATTAGGAGATATACCTAATGTAAATGACGAGTTAATGTGTGCAGCACACCAACATGCCACATGTATACATATGTAACAAACCTGCACGTTGTGCACATGTATCCTAGAACTTAAAGTATTAAAAAAAAAAAAAAAAAAGATCAGTGATTGCCAGGGGTTAGTGAAGAGGGAGGGACGAATAGTCAACAGCACAGTTTTTTTTTTTTTGGGTGGGGGGGGGCGTGGGGGATGGTTAAACTATTTTGTATGATACTGTAATGGTAGATACATATCATTATGCATTTGTCCTGACCCATAGAATGTACAACATCAAATATGAACCCTCATGTAAACTATAGACTTCGGGTAACAATGGTGTGTCAATGTAGGTTCATCGAATATACCACTCTGTGTGGGGTGTTGATAGGGAGGCTATGTGTGTGTGTTGGGGCGGGGTTTTATGGAAGCTGTAACTTCTGTGCATGTTTGCTGTGAACCTTAAACTGCTCTAAAAAAAATAAAGTTTTTTTTTTCTTTTAAAGGGGGAAATAAACCATTGGCAAATGTGTTGGGGGAGGGGGAGAAGACACAATATTGAGAATAATAAGGCATAATTAAAGGGAGGAAAAATACTGTGTACTACTTTTTACATACTTTTGTGTGTTTTTTTGAGATGGAGTCTTACTCTGTTGCCCAGGCTGGAGTGGAACGGTGCAATCTCCGCTCATTGCAACCTCTGCCTCCCGGTTTAAGTGATTCTCTCACCTCAGCCTCCCGAGTAGCTTGGATTACAGGTGTGCCCCACCATGCCTAGCTAATTTTTGTATTTTTTTTTTTTGGTAGAGATGGGGTTTTGCCACGTTGGCCAGGCTGGTCTGGAACTCTGACCTCAAGTGATCCACCCATCTTGGCCTTCCAAAGTGCTGTGTAAGCCACTGCACCGGCCCTTGCTGGCCCACTTTTACATACATTTGAAAGCTTAGAAATGGAAATTACCTAAGTTGTCCCTCAAAAGAAGTAGAAAATAGAGTAAACCAATAGTCAGATATGGTGAATATAGTAAAAGATTCCACTCCTTCCCCAAAAAGTACTGGATGATTTTATGGGTAAGTTCTGTCTAATAGATGTTCAAGGAACTGCCAGTTCCTGTAGAAAATTATCTCCAAACATCGAAAATGGTAGGACATCATTAATTCATGTTAGCCAGATCAGAATAACCCGGTTCCAAAATTTGACAAAGACAGTATGAGAAAATGATACTTATGAACATAGCTGTTGAATTTGTAAATAAAATAATACTTAATTGAATCAATGACTCTTAGTAGGTTTTTTTTTTTTTTTTTTTGAGACAGGGTCTTACTCTGTCACCCAGGCTGGAGTGCAGTGGCATGATCTTGGCTCACTGCAACCTCCATCTCCTAGGTTCAAATGATTCTCCCACCTTAGCCTCCCAAGTGTCTGGAACTACAGGTGCGTGCCACCCTATCTGGCTAGTTTTTTTCTTTATTTTTAGTGGAGATGGGATTTCACCATGTTGACCAGGCTGCTCTCAAACTCCTGACCTCAAGTGATCTGCCCGCCTCAGCCTCCCAAAGTGCTGGGATTATAGGCATGAGCCGCCAGTGCCTGGCCAATTTAGTAGGATTTCTCCTAAGAAAGCAAGAATAGATCATCACCAGGGGAAAATTTTTTGTTTATAACATTTACAACATTGACAGATTAATGAAGATAAACCAAAGGATATTCATAATAAATGTCAGTTGAGCATTTTAATAAAAGTATGCGTTAACTCATGATTTAGTGAAAACTAAATTCTTAGCAAACTGAGAAAGTGATTTCTCAGATTGATTAAAGGTATCAACTGAAATCTACAATAAAATTATACTTAATGTTGAAGCATCAGAAGCATGCTCATTTTAATCAAACAAGGATTATGACTGTCACCACCATTTGAATGTACTGGAGGTTCTGATAAATAACGTAATACATGGAAAATTAAATAAGTGACATAAAAACTAGAAAGGAAGATAAATTATATGTAAAGTATATAATCTAGGAAACCCAGAAGAATTGACTGATAAACTATTAAAGTGATTGCCCATTAAAATCACCTGAGAAGTGCAAACAATCACAGTGCCCAGTCCCTTTCCATTACTTCCTCCTTCAGTTCCCTTGGAAAATGAAAAGAAACATGGAATGTAAGTAGTAGCTTCAGTGACCTCTGTGTTCCTCCACATTCTTTTTTTTTTTTTTCTCAATTTTATTGTAGAAGCAGGGTCTCACTATGTTGTCCAGGCTGATCTCAAACTCCTAGACACAAGCGATCCTCTCACCTCAGCCCCACAGAGTGCTGGGATTACAGGTGTGAGCCTCCACATTCAGTCTCTGCATTGTTTGCATATAAAAATTGAGGTTACCCATATGGTAATCCTGTAGGTATTTAGTGTCCTAGGAATCATAAGAAAAGGTAGGCAATATACCTACCTTTAGTCTACATACAGCCCATAAGGTTTGTAATGTAGTATTTTTTAAAAATTTTGCTTCCTAATGGATTACAGTGAATGTATTGAAGTATCATTTATACTTATTTCGATATATTTAAAGATAAATCTTATCCTAGTTAAAATTGTGAAATATTTTAAAATTTTCCTTTGTCATTTCCATATGCCAGACATGATTTTTTTTTATTTTATTTTATTCATTAGTAAGCCATGGTCCCTGCCCTGGAGCGAGGAGGAGCTCATGGTCCCCTGAGGGCATAGAGGTATAAATAGATCCTTGCCAGTTATTCATCTTATTTGCCCCATTCCTCTTAGTCTGTAGGTTAAACAAATTTGTACTGACCCTAAAAATGAATGTGATTTATTCTTTTTAAATTTTGGGGCAGGTACAGTGGTTCAGCCCTGTAATTCTAGTGACTCAGGAGGCTTAGGTGGGAGGATCACTTGGAGTTCCAGACCAGCCTGGGCAACACAGTGAGACTCGCCTTTAAAAAGAAGTAGGAAACTTAGCTGGGCATGGTAGTGTGTGCCTGCAGTGCTGCCTACCAGGGAGGCCAAGGTGGGAGTCTCACTTCAGTGCAAAGTTTGAGACTGCAGTGAACGCTGATCTTACCACTGCGCTCCAGCCTGGGCGACAGAGGAAGACCCTGACTCTTAAACAATTAAATAAGATAAATTTTGGGCAAAGTTCGGAGCTGGTGGAGAAAGGACACCTTTAACTTTATGGTCTTTCTTTTATCCATTATAGCAGTTTTCCAGACCACTGCCATTTTCTTTCTTTTCTAGTCTAATGCTCTTTTTTTTTTTTTTTTTTAAATCTCTGCAGATTAATTTCTCTTTGTTTTACAAACTAAATAGAATTTTCTGTAATTACTAATGTCTTTCCATGCCTCTCCAGGTAAAGCAATGCAGAAAGTCAGAAATACAGCAACAACTGTTATCTGTCAAATCTTCCATCTAGTTTTGATACTACGATGATTTTTGTGGGATATTGCTTCCATTATTTCATCTGTCATATCTTGAACCTTTTCCTCCTTTCCTGGTATATCAGTCAGGATTTTTCATTATAAACAAACTTTAAGAGGTTAAAAGTGAAATAGACATTAAAGATTGAGAATCTTAGGTGTGAAGGCTGTGCAGTCAGGAAAATGCCAAAATCACAATGTCAAACTATTTTAGCGCAGGCACTGTTGCTGCTGCCATTGGACACAGGTATCGCTGCTGATAACATCAATATTGGGCATATGACACCAAAACTAATACCTCTGCAACCTCTGAAAGCTGGATATCTCCTTACTCCTTTGATAGATTACCTCATTGAACCTTCTTTGAGTACTAAGTTTTTGATAAACTGTTTGTCTCCCTGCTCCTGCCTGGGAGGAATTCTCTCAGCTGAAGAAATGGGAAAGCGAATTGTGACCTCTGTCTACCTTGCTAGCTTCTTTTATCTCCGTATCCTTATGTCTGTTCTCGTATTACACTTTAGTAGTACAAAACTTTTGTGATAGTCACCAAATTCATTTTTCTGCTGCCTCAGCTTTGCAAATGTGTTTTGACCCGGGGCTTCTGTTTACTGTGCAGCTCTAGGGAGCATCTTTGGAATTGTACTGTCATTGGCCCAGGCCTTACTTGCCTTTCTTACTGTCTTTTTTCCTAATTTTCCTTCAAAACTCAAGTTAACCTTTTCTTCTGAGACAGCTTTTCTTATTTCTCAAGATCTACCTGCTTTGCACTGTATTGTTTATTTGATTTAGTATTTTACCACTTCTATTTGAGGTTCTTTGTGTGAAAACTATCCTACTTATCTTGTATTCCTACACATAATGCAGTTCCTAATATATAGCCATTGTTTACTAAGTATTTTAATTAAATCCAGCCATTTATAGGTTTTCTTTTCTATAATAGAATTTTATTGACATGAATTATGACATGAATGTAAATCAGATTTCATTTTGGGAGCTTTTAGAAATGCAGCATCAAGAGTGGAGCTCCTTTAAGGTTGGTATCTTTCCTGCAGCTCAGATTTCTTGTAGATCTACATTCAAAAACTCATTTCATTTGGTAGTATGGTAATATATAAGGTAAATGCTAATGAATTAACTGGTGTGTTTGAGGTGGGATGAAATATAGGTGGTTGAAAACTTAACCACCTATAAAACTTAAATTATACCTGGACAGGTATAATTAAAGAATCCTGAAGAAGGATTTCAGTCTTTCCTGGACTCTGTTACAAATAGCTTTTCACTTTTCATTCTGAAGCATTAACACCCATTTAATGGGTAGGTACTAGTGTTAACACTTGGATATGATTATAACATGGAACTTGTGGTAGCCACATTATTAATAATATATAATTTCATAATTAGTCTCTGGGATGGTGAAAGTAAATTTGGTTTTTCAGAAACCTTGACTTTTTGGTGACGTTTATCACTGTTCTACAATATAGTGAAATTTTTCCAGTTTAAAGAATCCAGGGCCGGGCACAGTGGCTCATGCCTGTGATCCCAGAACTTTAGCTGACTGTGGCAGGAAGATTGCTTGAGCTTAGGAGTTGGAGACTAGCCTGGACAACGTAGGGAGACCCCCATCTCTACAAAAAAATAAATTAGCTGGGTGTGGTGGTGCACACCTATAGTCCAGGAGTCTGAGGCAGGAGGATTGCTGGAGCCCAGGAGGGTGGAGGTGTGATCTGTGATCATGTCACTGCACTCCAGCCTGAGTGACCAAGTGAGACCCTGTCTCAGAAAAAAACCAAAAAACAATTCATATATGATTGAGGAGAGTAGTGAAGGGCAAGAGGCAAATGTACGGCTGGGCGTGGTGGCTCACGCCTGTAATCCCAACACTTTGGGAGGCTGAGGCGGGCGGATCATGAGGTCAGGAGATCAAGACCATCCTGGCTAACACGGTGAAACCCCATCTCTACTAAAAATAGAAAAAAACAGCCAGGTGTGGTGGTGGGTGCCTGTAGTCCCAGCTACTCGGGAGGCTGAGGCAGGAGAATGGCGTGAACCCAGGAGGTGGAGCTTGCAGTGAGCTGAAATCGCGCCACCACATTCCAGCCTGGGCGACAGAGCGAGACTCTGTCTCAAAAGAAAAAGGAAATGTACTATCTCATAGTACAGTGGTTAAGAACTATCTCACCTAGACTGGAGTGCAGTGGCGTGATCACAGCCGACTGCATCCTCAAACTCCTGGGCTCAAGCTGATCCTCTTGCCTCGGCCTCCCTAGTGGGTAGGACTGTGCACCACAACACCTAGCAAATTTTTTGTAGAGATGGGACCTTACTTTGTTAACCACACTGGTGTGGAACTCCTGGACTAAAGCAGTCCTCCTTTCTTGGCCTGAGCCACTGTACCCTGCCAAGAATTTTTAAAATACCAGCTATGTTTAAGACATTGAGCAGGAGCTTGGTGATGAGTTACACACAACAGTGTATCATACGATAGACCCTCATGGTATGTAGAGATAAGTTTTTATGGCTCCATGGTACTTAGAGATAAATTTTTAATTTTGACTTAGGTGGGAAAGGATTTAGTAATGAGGTGTGGCATTTGATTGGACAAGGAAGGGCAGGAGTGATATGGGAACCTGGATATTTAAGGTTCAGAAAAAAAACCAAGTGGGGCATAAAGTTTAAGGAATATATGTTGAACAGTTATGAGATTGAATGTCTGGAGTATGTGAAGAATAGAGGGGAAATGGTTAGAAATGTTTAATGCATATTATAAGGGCTTTGAATTTTAAGTAAGTGAATTTGGAATTTTTCTGTTTATTGAGAAGCCCTTGAATGTTGTTTTATGGAGAAATAATGATGGAAAAGCATTATTTCAGAAAACAATCTAGTAATAAATGAGCTGTTTTAGCTATCCGGGTAAAAGGAAAATACTGTCCTGACTTACAATAGTGGCAGCTAAATTGATAGCAGAGGGTAGATGGAAGAGAAGTAAAATAAGTTTTAACTGAGACAGAAAATATAGGACACTCTAGGAAAACTTCTGGTAATTTTGACCATTCCTTTCACTAAATACACTAGAAGAGGCTAGGTGAAATACTGAAACATGTTTGAAAACTAAGATTATCAAATAATTAGTAAGATAGGAAATAGAGTTTCAAGGTTGAGAATTTGGGACTCAAGAGAAATTTAGAGAAACAAGCTTCCAGTCCTTGTTGCCCTAGCAGTATATGCTGATCCAGAAGAGGTAGCTCAGAGACTGAGCTGTGAGTTTTGTTTGCCCTTTGGTTAGTAGAGGGGGAAGTTGGAATATTAGGTCTATTAAGAGCGAGAATTGAACACACTAGCTTCTTAAAGACTGAAGATGATCTTCATGTCTTTTGGGTAGTCCAGAAAACCTTAAACCTTGAACTTGGGTTAAGATAGCCCCCATATATAACAGAAACAAATACAGATCTTCTCTAGGGAAATAACATTATTTAAGACATTAAACTGTCTTCTCAAATTATTTTTCTAATTAAAACATAACAACCTGGAACTTCAGATACTGGAATTGTCAGACCTAGACCAAAATGAGTATGCTATCATCAGAGAGCTGTCATTCAGATTTGGAAAAAAATCAGAGTTTTAAAAACTAAACAAAATAAGGAAAATTAGCTTGGTGAGATAGTTTAACAGCAGACTGGACAAAGCTAAAGAGAGTTTAGTGTATTTGAAAATCAAACAATGATCCAGAATTAAGTATACCCATTAAATGATGGAAAATACAGAAGAGGTTAAGAAATACAGAGGATATAATGAGAAGGTCTCATTGAGTTTTAGAAAGAGAGGAGAGAATGTGGCAGAGGCAATATTTGAAGATAAAAACGCTGAGAATTTTCCAGATTGGTAAAAGACCCAAATGTCATAGATTTGAGAAACATAACAGTTCCCATGTGTGATAGCTACTTGTTTCATTGATCCTAAGATACACAGTTTTTCACATTGTAACGTCTGAAATCTGGATACACCTTAACAGTCCAACAAGATTCGTGAAAAATTTTCCATGTCAACTTCTGTTAAAGATCATGAAATTTCAGCACAAAAGCATTTTAGATTTATGAAATATGGTAAAAAGAAATCCACATTTTTATTTATTTATTTATAATTTATTTATTTTTTGAGACACAGTTTCATTTTGTTGTCCAGGCTGGAGTGCAGTGGCGCAGTCTCAGCTCAATGCAGCTCACGCCTCCCGGGTTTGAGGGATTCTAGTGCTCAGCCTTCTGAGTACCTGGGATTACAGGCACGAGCCACCAGGCCTGGTTAATTTTAGTATTTTTAGTAGAGACGGAGTTTCGCCATGTTGGCCAGGATGGTCTCAAACTCCTGACCTCAAGTGATCTGCCTGCCTCAGCCTCCCAAAGTGCTGGGATTATAGGCATGAGCCACCATGCCTGGCCAGAAATCCACATTTAAAAACATCTTAGTGAAACTACAGAATCAGCAAAAATAAAGAAAAAATCTAAAGCAATGAGATACAAGAAAGGCTGCTTTCAAAAGAGTGAAAGTATAGGTATAATAATATTCTAGAGCACAGCTCAAGAGCAACAATGAAAGTGATAGTAAGATGGTACCTCAATCTATTGAAAGAAAATAAACCTTACCTAGAATACGATATTCATGGAAAATACATTCATAAACAGTATGTTTTAATTAATATAAATGGTTTTATGTTGTACCTATTTTTTGTATCTTTTTTAAGCCAACCAACATTTTATTCTGCCAGTGTGGATTGAAGTTTCAAATACTCATAATTGTTATTTAAGCAACTATTTGTCTGTTAAAGAGAAAAATCTTGCAGAATGTTGTACTTTGGGATTTATAATCTTAAATGCATAATGAGCTAAGCATTCATCTTAAAAGTCTCAAGTAATGAGCTAGAGGTCTCAAGTTAGGACAAGAACGACAAAATAAATATAGGGAAGATACAAGGAAAGAAGTAAAGAGCAGAATTTATTAAAATAGAAAGCATGCAGTAGAAGGGCCGTAAGATTTTTTTTTTAAGACTTTTTTTTAAGACTGATAACATTGACACTTTGATGAGGTTAGGAAAAAGAGAGAGCCTAAATAACCAATATCAGGAATGAAAAAAGAATATCACTAGAATCTTGTGGATGGCTTAAAAAACAAAACTCTTAAAATTATGGACAGCTGTTCAAACTTGATAGACAAAATGGGTAGATTCCTAGAAGTAGGCAATTTCTATAAGAAATAGTAAACCTGTATCCTTATTAACTATCAAGAAATGAAATCCATAATTTAAAATGTTTTTATAAAGAAAAGTTGAAGTTCAAATGGTTATACTGGAAAGTTCTACCATAACATTTAATATGACAGTAACTTCAACCTTATATTCTTCTAAAGAACAGAAAAATAGGGTCTTCTGCCTTCATAAGGATATCACAACTTTCATACCAAAACCCAAGGAAAGACTGTACACCAGTTTGTCTCATGTACATAGATAGAAAAAACCATACACACATACACGCACACAAAACAAAAACTGGAGCAACAGAAACGCCTCAGAATATTAGCAAATTGAATTCAGCAGTACCCAGCATGGCCACCTGAGCTGAATCCTGGGAATGCTAGGTTGGTTTAACCTGAAACAATTCAGTATGATTGGTCACTTGAACAAATTAATGAGAAAAACATTTCAGAGATGCCAAGGAGCATTTGCTTCATGATTTTAAAAAGGCATCCGTTTGTAGTCCCAGCTACTCAGGAGGGTGAGGTGGGAGGATTGCTGGAGCCTGGGAGGTCAAGGCTACTGTGAGCCGTTTTTATGTCACTGCACCACAACCTGGGTGACAGAGTAAGACCCTGTCTCAAAAAAAGAAAAAGTCATATATAAGCATATTCATAGCAGTATTTGTTCATACTTCAACCTATAAACAACCCATATGTTTATCACTATTACACTAGATAGATAATTATGGTATATTGACATAGTGACTATTCAGCAGTGCAAAATAAATGAGCAAAAGCTGCAAGCCACAGCATAGATAAATCTTAAAAACATAGTGGAAAAAAAAAAGGACCCAAAGTAATACCTATCTGTTATATGGTTCTTCTTACGTAAAATATAAAAACGGTTGAAACTAAGTTTATATTGTTTGATGCATATATAGGTGGTGTAGCTATTTAAAAAAACAAGGCAGTGATTAAAACAGTTGAAACTCAGTTTACATTGTTTAAGGATGCATATTTAGATGGTGTAATTATTTAAAAAAACAGGGTATTGATTATACTTTTGGGGGGTCTTGTAGAGTACTAGCAGTGTTCTATTTCTTGTCCTGGGTGGTGATTGGATACTGGTGTTTTTTTAATTACAGTTTGTAAGCTGCATGTTTATGTACTTCTCTAGAATTGTGTTATTGCAGAATAAAAATCATTTTAAAACACGTACACAGACATAGGAAAAGGATCAATCTTAAAGGGAAGGTCCACCTTTTTTTTCTGGACCTGTAGGATTAATAGTTCCTTTGTACCTACAAGTAAACCTATCATTTTGCCAAGACAGCTTTTCTCACTGCTCTCACAGTCTCTCGTATATCAAATCTATCCTAAATTTAACTTAGATGTGTTTGTTAACTTATTTGAGCAACCTCTGCTACCTTTGTGGTTTCTGCCACATCAAACCTATACTCCCTGGATTTGGGGTTTGAAAACCTTGTGTACATTCACTCCATTCTGTATATCTGTGCTTATAACTGTATATTCCTTGGGATGCCCTCTCCTATTCAGGCCTCAATCTTAAGAGCTGTAGCTTTGTACAGAATCAGAACATATCAAGAATACTTCATTGTGGGGTTATGCTCGTAGACATCATGTACAATTCTGTACATCACAAATTGATGCCTCCTATATCTTCTTATTCTCTATATTCTTACCACATTTACCAACTTGTTTCAACTTCTTGAAGTTAGTTTTCTGTGCTTCTCTAGGATTCTTCCCCCATTCTTGCATGCTAAGTAGCATGTCATACTACAAACAGGTGTTCATCTCTTTCCTTCAAAACAATTGACATTACAACTAACTAGCATAATTCCTACCTATAGTTGCTTGAATAGGTGAGGGAACTATGTTAAATGGAACTTAATTATGTTACTAGCTTGTGTTTTGATGGATTTGTTTTAACGTAGCTAAATTTTAAACATACTTGTTTGATTCATAGGCTTTCAACTTTTACAACCTGAGGATTTGCATTAGATACATTGAAAAATCATTATCAAAACAATAAAGACATTTCTTTTTATATACTTGAAGAAACGATATTTCTCTTCAGTTGGAATCAGATCCACTGTTGCATGATTCACAAGTAGTTTTATTTTCTAGATAAAAATGTATAGCAGGAGCAAAAGACCATTAAGCAGAGGGTGTAGATTTCCTTTAATGCACATATTTGGAAAGAGGACACAAAAGCTACTGTCTT
>NW_016812251.1:32171-44665 GCF_001698545.2 Rhinopithecus bieti | reverse complement strand
GCGCCCGGCCATGAAAAAGTAATACAATCTTGAACCTTCTTCTGGGAGTGCAGGGGTGGGGTGGGGGCAGAGAACATTTGTAAATAAGTTATAACGTTTGTCTTCTGCACAGTTGTTGAAATGCCAGGGACCTCCAATTATAAATGTATGTGTTTGATGAACTTGGTAAAATTGAAATAATCATAAGCCAGAAGTCATAGACAACCACCAGTAAAGACGACACGTGTTTGTAAGTGTGGCTGGAACATCCTGTGAAAACCAGTGTCTGTGTCTTCTAAAGCCTCTATTGTAGAGATGTTATCCATTCTGTGTTAGAAAAAGAATAGTCATTAACTTCTTTTGTAAATGTCCTCCATACTTTTATTTTTATCTTTTAAATTTTATTTCTAATAGAGATAGAGTCTTGCTATATTGTTCAGGCTGGTTCCAAACTCCTGGGCTTGAGCGATCCTCCCAGCTTGAACTCCCACAGTGCTGGGATATGGGCTCACTAGCTACTCTGCACATAGCCTTTTTTTCTTTTGAAATTTTATTTACCTTCATGGTTTTACATCTACCTTTAAAACTCATGAGGAGCAATAATGTATTATTTAAAAAAGCTTTTTGATTAGCAAAATTTTTTATTGTAAAAGCTGAATGGGGGAAGAGGTCAATTTACTGTTCACTTGGCTTTTGGGTATTTAGGTTTTTCTGTATTAAATGAGTATTGGATCCCTTTGGAAGACGGCATAGTTTATTGTGTTTCTGTTATGATTTTGCGAATTCGAGCCTAGAAAGAGTTATCTTAACATCTGTTTCACTGTGGTTATTTCCTTAATCCACCTGCCTTCATCCTGGCTCAGAAGTATAAAGGATAAAGTATGCAGTCAGGTTTTTGTGCTGCCACTTGGAAGTAGTATTAATTAGTAGCTGCTCTATCAAACATTATTTTGCTTAGCAGTAAGCAAACTCAGGAGATTTTATTACAATGCTGTTTTTTTTAGGTTTTATTTTATTATAATGCCTTTTTTTTTTTAAACTAGGCTAATAAGAAAATCTTACAGCCTCAAAAGTATTCTACTTTTCTGAAAATATATGAGCAGTAAGTTTATTTAGCTGTAAAACTACATAGAATACACATTTTTTTTTAGAGATTAGCTTAAGAAACCTAAATCTTTTAAAGCAAGCTGTTACAGATTTGTGCGAGTTCTCCTTTGATTTTTTTTTTTTTTTTTTTTTTTTGGTAACATGAGGGCTAAAAGCTTTCCTTAGGATAGAAAGGTTTTCTTTCCTTAACTCCTTTAGATGGTTTTGGTTTTTGGGAATTCTGAACTTACCTAGTAGAGGTATGTAGTTTTGCCAGTCACCTTACATTCTTTTGTAAGAATAACTTTAAAAACCACAAAGGATGCACTAGTATCTTTCAATTTGTTTGAAAACTTACATTCTGCCTCAGGAACCCTTTTTAAATTTTTTTTTATCAAAGTAACATGATCATGATGTTTTAAAAGTCCTATAGTTTCCCAAGTTATAAATGAAACATAGTGCTCCAAACCCTCAGCTCTGATCGCATTCCCCAGAAGAGAAAGAACTATTTATTTTAGTATTTTTTATGACTTACTATTCCATATTGCTGTTTTAAGCGGTCATCTTCATACCTCATGTTACTTTTGCTTTTTATGTGACGGCAGTTCTTATTCATTCGTGTGATTTAAATGAATTTAAGATATTTCTTTGCTCCTTTGACATTTTCTCTTAAATGTACATATTCTAAAAGTAGAAAAAAAATACATCATTAACAGGTTAATGTGGCTGGCGGCAGGGGTTGGGGGTTGAAATGGCAGTTCTTGGAAGGGTTTTGGCATCGTGGATTTTTGTTCTTTGTCAGAACTATAAGGTATAGAATAATTGTGACTTGTAGTATTTTGAAATTGCAATCTGATACCCATAAACTGCCACATGTGAGTGTTAAAACAAATGTTTTTGGTCATTTAGAAGTAAACGTTACATGTATATACATTTTCATACATGGATACGTATAATGTATAATGTGTTTTTTAATAAATTTTCTTATGTGTGTTTATTTTTACTCTCAGGCTTATAGCAATAGCTAGTTGACTTGCAAATGTATAATGGAAGCATTAAAAGACTGGATAGGAGGATTGAACTCTGATAGTTTTAAGAGTAAGCGTAGAGGCTGGGCGTGTAATCCCAACACTTTGGGAGGCTGAGGTGGGCAGATCATTTGAGCCCAGGAGTTTGAGACCAGTCTGGCCAACATGGTGAAACCCCATCTCTACTAAAATCACAAAAACGTTAGCCAGGTGTGGTGGCACACATCCGTAATCCCAGCTACTCCAGAGGCTGAGGCACAAGAAATGTTGAACCTGGGAGGTGGAAGTTGCAGTGAGCTGAGATGAAGTCAGCCTGCATTCCAGCCTGGGCGACAGAGACTTTGTCTCCAAAAAAAAAAAAAAAAAACAGCATAGAAAAGCCTACTTTATATCTTTAAGTTGGTTTAACATTTTGCTTTTCTGATTCTGTTATGAGAATTAGTACTTCTCCAGTAGTGGTTGGTCTTCATGAAGTTTGAAGACTTAGTAGCTTTGAAGATAAATATTAGAATGGCAAACAGTGATGCCACAGTCACTCAGGATTCAAGAAGAAACACTAGCCAGTGGTGATCCCTGTTTCTCTATAGCAGGCAAGTAAAATGAAAAATTAAGATCCAAATATTCTGAAAAGTTGTCTGATTGCCAGGTTGCTCAACTGTATTTCTGTAAATGTACTCAGTATGCAGAAATGATCCTGGAGAGAAGAGAATTTACAGTCTACTGAGAAACTGCTTAAATCTAATATTCTTTAAATTGACAGATAATTGTCTATAAGAAAATCTTAATGTAGACAAATATAGGCCATAGGAATGGGTGATACCCTGCTTGTGCCCTTGCTTCACTAAGGAGAGGCTGGACTGAAGGAGAAACCACACTGCTACTTGTTTTTTTTGTTTTGATCCACATGATTTCCTGAAAAGGATGGGCAGGGTTACAGGCAAGGAGGGAAGCACAGTTCTAGGATAAGCTTTGCAGCTCTTTCAAGTCAATGAAACAGAGAGAAGTATTTGGTTAACTCATTAAAGATACCTCAACTACACTGCTTCACACTGAGTCAGTTCCTTTTTATTTTGGTCTGATTTTCAGAAGCAATGATTTACATAGAAGCCAGCAAATTAGAGGAGCTTCCAGATAAGTACCTAGGTAAACAGTGTGGGTAGTTAAGAATCCAGCCTATTCTCTGCCTGGACTACTCTCCAGGCATAGTAGTCTTAAATAAAACAATCATAATTAGAAGAAATCAGCTTTGTCTTAGGAAATTAAACATAGACTCTGAGATGAGGGATCAAAGTTAAACTGAAAAACAACAGAAGAAGGTGAAAAGGAAACTGGCAGAACAGAAAAAAAAGAAAGGATAAATAATGATCTTGTAGAACTTGAAACCACATTGATAGAAAGAAATAGAGCAGGCATTACAGAAAATAGGTCTGGAAGACAGGAAAAGGACAAAGAAGTAAATAGCAAATGGTAGACATGGAGGACAACTTAAGAGACTGGATGCAAATCAAACACATTCTTAACGATTAAAGGATCTCGAGGTAATTAATATCCAAATGACATTTCAAAAGAGAAAGTTAAATGCTTAGAATAAAGCCTGGTGGAACTGCTAAAGTTCTAGAATAAAGAATAAAATGAGAAAATTATTTTGGCCACAGACTTCCTCAGTAGCAACAGGTAACAAGAAAATAGAACACTATCTCTATATGAATATTGAGGAGGGAAAGGATTTTGTCCAAAGTGAGCAATTGAACACATTTAAGCATTAGAATTATGTCTGAGTAATTGGAGGTGATCAAGTTTATGAGACAAAAAAGTTATCATTCTTGAAAGAAAGGCTACATAATATAAAAACAATGGGCAGGGCGTGGTGGCTCATGCCTGTAATCCCAGCACTTTGGGAGGCTGAGGCGGGCAGATCACAAGGTCAGGAGTTTGAGACCAGCCTGACCAATATGGTGAAACCCTGTCTCCACTAAAAATACAAAAATTAGTCAGGCGTGGTGGCAGGCACCTGTAGTCCCAGCTACTTGGGAGACTGAGGCAGGAGAATCGGTTGAACGCGGGAGGCGGAGGTTGCAGTGAGCCGAGATTGCACCATTGTACTCCAGCCTGGGTGACAAGAGCGAGACTTCGTCTCAAAAAAAAAAAAAGAATGTAAGTAGTGAAAACATTATATAAAACTATAATCAACTGGGAAGAGCTTTAGGAAGTTGCAACCAAAACCAAAAGGATGATCAATGTATTATTTAACTTTTATAAGAAATGTATTTAAGTATTAATTATACAGGCAACTCCTAGTAAAACTAAATTAGATTTTAGTAATTTCCAAATAAAGATTGTGGAATCAGGGGTGAACAGACCATATAGTAAATACAGATCAGAACAAATACATGAAACTTTGATAAAATAAGATTTCTAGGCCTACTACCCTCAAGAATATGAGTGGATTCTTAGCTTCCCACTCATATTTCATTTAAAATACTTAGCAGTATTTGAAAGTTCATTTGGTGGCTTCTAGAATGGATCAAAAAACTATAAACTCCAAGCCACATGTAGTGGTGTGCACCTGTAGTCCCACATACTCAAGAAGCTGAGGCGGGAGGATCACTTGAGGCCAAAAGTTCAAGGCTGTATGCTATTATTGCATCTGTGAAAAGCTACTGTGCACCAGCCAGGGCAACATAGTGAGACTCTCTTATTTTTTTTAAAGAAGCTATTAACTCCTATTTTTAAAAATGTTACAAACTCCAGTACTAAAGCTATCTAAAGCAGAGGAATTCAGATTGACAGTTAAAAAGTATTGGGTTGATTAGACCCAACACCAGACTGTTGGGGCGACGACATCTAGCGGAGTCAAAGGAATGAGAAAAGACAAGAGAAAGTGGGACCAGGGAGCCAATGCTAGTATGGAGGCTGCGAACCCTGGAGCTCTGGGAGCCCACGCTCCACGCTGTTTATTCGTGATCAAACAAAGAAACAGGTGGTGAGGATGTGGGGGTTGAAAGGAAGCAGTGTATCAAGCAAATGAGCTTACAGCTGTGAGGGTTTAGCATTTTCTTTGAAACGTGGCTACTTGAGATCATGCGAGTGCTAGAAGTAAGGAGCCAGCAAGTCTAGCAGACATGCAAACCCTGCCTCAGCTTCTCTCCCAACACTCAGCTTTTCTCCCAACAAAAAGAACTTGAAATACCTGAGAATAAAGTCACTGGAATATGTGCAGGATCCACATAGTGAAAAAAAGTTACAAAACTGTTGAGAGGAGTGAATAGGAATTGGAATTAAGTAAATTGAAAGATACTTTGTTCTTGGCTAGGAAGACAATATTATAGAGTCGGTTCTTTCAGTTTACGTGATATAATTGTAGTAAAAGTTCCACAGGATTAAAAAAAGTTAACAATGATTATACTTAACTTGAAAAAACAAATATGGAAGAATAGCAGAGAAAATTCTGTAAGAGAAGAATGGTAAAGGGATCTTTGTCAAATATTGAGAATTTATCAACTACAAGAGCAGACAAATTAGTGGAATAGAATGGAGAGTCCAGGAATAAACTCGTCTAAATAGGAAATTTTGGTATATAGTAAACAGGTCAGTGCTGAGAGTTAGATTAGTCAGTTACTCTTTAAGAAGAAACTAAGTGCTTGTAACATGCCTGTAGACATTAGGGCTCCAGGAATAATAAAGTAGTCCTCATGGGGTTTACCTTCTAGCAGAGCAAACATAAAGAGTGATTACACTTAGTAATGTTTTAAGTGCTGCAAAGGACTAGGAGTAACAATGGGATGTAATTCAAGGGAACCTTATCTAATGGGGCTGGAAGTGAGGAGCTGTCAGAGATCACTTATTTGAGGAAGTCAGATGTAAGCTGAAACCTAAAGGTGGGAAAAAGTGTTTGCAGTAGATGAGACAACCCTTCAATAAATGGATTGAAATGAAATGGAATCCCGTACTCCTTATTACGTAAAAAATAACAGTTTTAATAGAAACAGTTTAAAGGTGAGATCTAAATCATTAATGAATTTCCATTAAAATCTTTGGGTATAGAAGTCTTTTAAAGTGTGGTATAAACTGCAGAAATCACAGTGGGGTAGCATGATAAATGTGCCTACATAAAAATTTTAAAGTGATAATTAAACACCATTAAAGAAAGTTGAAAGACAAGAAAGAAATGGGAGAAAGAAAGCAACCCATGAAACAAAGATTTACTCTTCCTCTTTACACACTGAACTTAATAAGGAATAAGATCACCACAGAAAAATGTATTCACCTTCACTAATAAATAAAGAAATACAAGTTAAGTCTAGATATTTTCCCTATCTGATGGGCTAAAATTTTAATCAAGGATTATTTTATGTGGCACATTTAAATGTCCTTCAGAATAACATTGGTTAGATATATTATAGTAAATAACTATAGTGGAATACTGTGCAAAAATGAAAAATGTAGACATTTAATGACAAAGATGTCTGTTAGATATTGTCTAGTGAAGAAAGCAGGTTATAAATGTGGACTAGGGTGTTATTTATATGAAATTGGAGACACATGTCCGTGTGGCTGTATACTCATAGAATACTGTCTAGAATGTTAACCAGAGTATGAGAGTCGTTAGTTCCATGTTGTCAAATTTTGGATGACAGAAGTTTGTCTTGTTAGCGTGAATATTTTTATAAAACAAGGTGTTTAGCTGGTTTATGAATTGATATTTAGTGTTAGTCTCTTATGCTTTCAGTTTTTCAGGTAAAAGTTGGTATTTCATATATTTTTTTAAAAAATTGAGACAGTCTCGATCTGTCACCTAGGCTAGAGTGCAGTGCAGTGGCACCATTTTGGCTCACTGCAACCTCGCCTCCTGGGTTCAAGCAGCTCTCATGCCTTGGCCTCCCGGGTAGCTGGGATTACAGGCACCCGCCACTGTGCCCAGCTAATTTTTTTGTATTTTTAGTAGAGATGGGGGTTTCACCATGTTGGCCAGGCTGGTCTTGAACTGCTGACCTCAAGTGATCCACCCGCCTCGGCATCCCAAAGTGCTGGGATTGCAGGTGTGAGCCACTGCTCCTGGATACTACAACAAAAATTAGCGGGGCATGGTGGCAGGCCTGCAATTCCAGGTACTTGGGAGGCTGAGGCAGGAGAATCGCTTGAACCTGGGTGGCAAAGTTTGCAGTGAGCCGAGATAGCACCACTGCACTCCAGTCTGGGCAACAGAGTGGGACTCTGTCTCAAAATTGTAGGAAAGCATTTGATTTTCTGCTGTAGATATATTCTGATTATCTGAATCATCAGAGACATTAATTTTCTATTTGTATGAGTTCCCGACAACTTGAACTTTCTGATAATCCTCCTTTTTGTAATGTGTTGGCATTTCAATTGATAATATGATTTCATTGAAATATGCTGTAGTCAAAGTATCTATGAAAAAGATATTTATTAGTCTTAGGAGAAGTGATATGGTTTGTTTCATTTGAATGATTTTTCTGGAGGTACAGTAAGGTATAGTAACCTTTGACACAAAGCCTAAATAAGACCTTAATTAAAAATATTGGAAATTCCTTTTGAGTATTGAATTCAACTTTTAAAATTGAAAATCTCCTGTTTGTATATAAAGAGCATTATAGTTATTGTAACCTGGGCTTTACAACCTAAAAGTAATTGACCAGATTACGCATTAATATTTTGCTGGTTATATTGGTTTTGCAAATTGAAAAGTTTTTTTAAAAATTTTTTTGAATCTATTGCTTTTCCCTTTTGAATAGTAAGCTATTTCAGGAGGCCAGGGAACATGTCTTATCTGAATTAATTGGAAACATTGTGCTAAGTATTTACCACTGTCTTCCCCGCCCACTCTCGCTTAAGGTCTGCTCTACTATCTTCTGTCCAGAGGTTTGCTATTTAGTTAAAACTCTAGGTAGTACTTGGCATATACTCTTGATGTATTAGATATGGAACACCTCTATATTTAGATACATATTTTATGAAAAGCTAATATGTAATTTATTTTATATAAAATGTTTGAAGTTACACTTTTTTGTTCTATTTCTTCTCCTTTCTCAGTAAATTAAAAATATTTCAAAAGAACGTTTAGAAAGCAAGTCTATTATGTAGAATGAGACACATGTAGTAATTTTATTTTTAAGATGATTTGTGTGGTAAGATAAATTGTTTACTAAAGCTAATATGTTTAAATTGCTTTAACTAAAATTATTAATAAAATGAGTTCATTTGTATAAAATATAGCCTACCCATGTAAAATATTACTCTTCATAGAGTAGTATTTAATCCTTAAGTTTTAGTTGCAGTACTGTTAAAATACTAACAGCTTAACTTCCCAAGATTCAATTATTTAAAAACAAAATTTAGAAAAAAAATAGCAAAAACTCAGTCTACTAGTTTATATATATATACACACCCACACACACACATACATACTCATATATATGAGAGTAGACTGAATTTTTGCTGCTTGCAATATATATATATGCACATGTATACACACACCTTTATTTGCTATAATTTGTACCATATAGCTTTTATTTCCTCTGAGTAAAAAGGTTATTATCTTGTTTTATTTTAATTCAGCTTCTTGCTTTTCCCTATAGAAAAGCAGGTTTTTGGAGAGCTCTAACAGTGTGCAGTTGCTGGGCTCTTATCCTTTCTGTTTAAATAATGCAGGTACTTTGATGGAAACCTGGAGAAGCTCTTTGCTGAGTGTCATGTAATTAATCCAAGTAAAAAGTCTCGAACACGCCAGATGAATACAAGGTCATCAGCACAGGATATGCCTTGTCAGATCTGCTACTTGAACTACCCTAACTCGGTGAGTATCTGGTAGTTTAAGGCTAGTGCTGACTTTGTATTTCAGTAGTTTAAGGCTAGTGCTGACTTTGTATTTCAGAGGGTAAATCAACTTCCATTATTTAGACAAAGGAAAATGTGTGGGACTTAGTAGTAGCCTCTAAGCCATAACCTATCAATGTATTCAGTGTGAGGAAAGGAAGGAAAAGAGTAAGAGCTTGGTGCCTCTTACCTCCAACCCCTATTTGTTTTTTAAAGCAGCAACAACTTGTCCAAGTTGTCATTTATAGACCTAAATCTTTCTGGAGTTTATTTTATCACCACGGGGAGAATTGTGTAATAGGCAGTGAGTAGAATTGTTTCTCATCCAAATTAAAATAGATTTAAACTGTGTTTTTTAAATATCCAGAAACTCATAAATATTGTTAATACTATTTGCTAGGGAACTCTCAGAATTCTTCAAAAGATAAAATTTTCACTTAATCAAATCCATTCAAATGGAGATTGTTAAATATGGTATGTGGGGACAGAGTTGGAACAGAACCAGTGATAAGGAAGACAACCAAATAACTGATGTTAATCCCTTAAGTACAAATATCCTTCCTAAACATTTATTGAACTGAAGCTGGGCTCAGTGGCTCATGCCTATAATCCTAGCACTTGGGGAGGCCAAGACAGGCAGATCACCTGAGGCCAGGAGTTTGAGACCGTCCTGGCCAACATGGTGAAAACCTGTCTCAACTAAAAATACAAAAAAATTATCCTGCCATGATGGTGCGTGTCTATAATCCCAGCTACTTGGGAGGCTGAGGCATGAGAATTGCTGCCTGGAAGTCAGAGGCTGCGGTGAGCTGACATCGTGCCACTGTATTCCAGCTTGGGTGACAGAGTGAGACTCCATCTCAAAATGTAAAATAAAATTTACTGAACTGAGATGATTTGCTTGCTTGATGCTTTACTTGAGTGTTTACTAAGGAAGTTTAGTCTTAAGTTGTCTTAAGATATCTAAGAGATAACTTAATTCCATGATAATTACAACTGTCTTGTTCATGTTCTCTGCCTTAATTGTTAAGCAGCTCTTTCTAATAATTACTGTATACCAAGTCTTAGACACTGTTATTTTCACAATTAATCTGTTAATGGGGTCTCACTATGCCACCCAGGCTGGAGTGTTATGGCTATTCACAGGCACAGTCATAGTGTACTACAGCCTTTATCAGACTCTTAAGTTCAAGTGTTTCTCCTCCCTCAGCCTCCCAAGTAGCTGGAATTACAGACATGCACCATCAAGCCTGGCTAATATTTATATTGAAGGATTTTTATTGTTTATCTTAGAGTTGTATATGTGTATCTCTAATGGAGTCCATTTGCGGGGAGTTAACTTGTTCACATGTACAAGTGATGAGAAAAGTTTTAAAAGAAAATTAAGTACTCAGAGAAATAGAATGATCAGTGAGTTATTTAGTAGGTAAAGTAGTGAACTGAGTTTTCAAATTCTCAAGTTCTGATCATAACTCTAACATGAAATTTTTGGCTTTAGGGGGAGGTAAGCCATTTAATGTCACTGGATTTTTCTTTTTTCTTTTCATTCTTTCTTTCGAGATGACTTTGCTCTGTTGTCCAGGCTGGAGTGCGGTGATATGATCACTGCAGCCTCAAACTCTGGGACCACAGGCGCATGCCACCGTGTCTGGCTGATTTTTCTGGTGTGTGTGTGTGTGTGTGTGTGTGTGTGTGTGTGTGTGTGTGTGTTCTGTTTTGTTTTATTTTGTTTTGTTTTTGTAGAGACAGGGTTTTACCGTGTTGCCCGGGCTGCTCTGGAACTTCTCTGAGCTCAAGCAATCTGCCCACCTGGCCTCTGAAAATGCTGGCATTATAGGTGTTAGCCACTGTGTTCCTCCAGTTTTTTTTTTTTTTTTTTTTTTGAGACAGAGTCTTGCTCTGTCACCCAGACTGGAGTGCAGTGGTGCATCTAGGCTCACTGCAAGCTTTGCCTCCCGGGTTCACGCCATTCTCCTGCCTCAGCCTCCCGAGTAGTTGGGACTACAGGCGCCTGCCATCAAGCCTGGCTAATTTTTTGTATTATTAGTAGAGACGGGGTTTCACCATGTTAGCCAGGATGGTCTCGATCTCCTGACGTCGTGTTCCGCCTGCCTCAGCCTCCCAAAGTGCTGGGATTACAGGCGTGAGCCACTGCGCCTGGTCTCTTCTTTTCTTTTCTTTCTTTTTTTTTTTTTGGCATGGGTTTTGCTCTTGTTGCCCAGACTGGAGTGCGATGTTAGTCTTGGCTCACTGCAGCCTCCGCCTCCCAGGTTCAAGTGATTCTCCTGCCTCAGCTTCCCGAGTAGCTGGGACTACAGGCGCCCGCTGCCACACCTGGCTAATTTTTGTATTTTTAGTAGAGATGGGGTTTCACCATATTGGCCAGGCTGGTCTTGAACTCCTGACCTCAGGTGATCCACCCACCTTAGCCTCCCACAGAGCTGGGATTATTACAGGTGTGAGCCACCGCACCCAGCAGTTTCTTTTTCTTTCTGAGTTGAATAAGATATTCTTTCAGTTTTCTTCCAGCCTGAAAACTGTATCATTTCTCTTACCTTAAATCACAATTCTAATTTGAATATTTAAAAAAAATACTATTAGAATATATTAAATTCATATTTTGACTGTTTTATTGTCTTTAACAGATTCTGTTTGCCAGTTGAGATTTACATAGTGCTTACAGTTAAATGCTTCCGTGAGGTAATACTGAGACCCAGGTTTTACAAGGTTTCCTTACTTCTTGGTGTTTTTCCTCCTGCTCTATCATAGCCAGTTCCTTCTTAATTTAAATCTTAACTCTGATTTGAGTACTGAAGCTAGCTGCTTACAAATATCCACTATAACTTTCTCACTGTTCTTGGTATTGTCTTAACAGTCTCAACAAACTAGAATTTCAAAATCATGACTTGAGATTTACAGTGTAACTGATGATGGAGAACCTATTCATTGAACACACTAGGCACTATTCTAAGAAATAATGGAGAATAAATACATAATTCCTAACTTCAAATAATTTACGGGTTAGTTGGGTAGGTAAGTAGTAAGGTGACATATTCAGAAAGAATGGTAAGTGCTTTGGCAGGGCAAATATAAGATAACGATACTGTGGGAACGTGTTGGAGGGATACCTAACCCAGTTTTTGATCAGGGAGGACTCACCACAGAAATTCACAGAAATTTGAACTAACATCTGAAGGCATGATAGTTAGGCTAACCAGGAAAATGTAGCAATACAGAATCCAAAGGAAGAGAGAATGTACTTTCAAGAACTGGGGGATGGTAAATAGTACTAAAAGATTCAGAGAAAAGATTTAAAAAGTTAATTTGAAATGAAGTGAAGGAGTGCAGTAGGATGAGAAACCAAACTTCATGGGCTAAAGAGTCATTGACTTGGCCGGGCGCGGTGGCTCAAGCCTGTAATCCCAGCACTTTGGGAGGCTGAGACGGGCGGATCACAAGGTCAGGAGATCGAGACCATCCTGGCGAACACAGTGAAACCCCGTCTCTACTAAAATACAAAAAAAAATTAGCCGGGCGAGGTGGCGGGCGCCTGTAGTCCCAGCTACT